>NW_010326947.1:0-8988 GCF_000700745.2 Antrostomus carolinensis | reverse complement strand
CCTACAACATGAAATTTAGACCTGCAGTTCCCAAAGGAACCATCAAAGGCACAGGATTTTCCACATGGGAATTTTTCTCTGTGGTCTTAAAAGCCCCAAAAGTGCAGGGAATAGGTAACTGAAATATTTTAGTGATTTGAGCCTTGGCATCCATCACTTTCCATGTTACCTAACACTCTACCAGTGTGTCTCTTAGGTTTTCTCCTGCCATTTGACTCTAGTGGACTCAGGCAGATTGAGAGATTTTGCTGGGATCGGAGAGGGCAGCCTGGGGAAACCACCATAAAATCTCAATGTTCAGTGTGCACTCTCCTGGCATAAAGGGAGCTTTATAACGCAAGGGAGGCAAAGCACAAGGCATGCCTTACAGACTATCTCACAGTATATTTTTGTACATACCAACCCATTAAATGAAACAATCCTTTCAAGGCTAACTATGCCAAGAGATCAGTAGGAGCTGTGGTCATCCAAGGGAAAATTATCCCTTTATGGGTTGTATCACTGGCTTTGGTACATCTTGATTAATAAAATTCTCTCTCAGTCACTAAGAATAGATCTCACCTGGTTCAGCTCAGAGGTATAAAAGGCACTGATTGTGAGCCTGATAAGCCTCTCAGCTAAAAAAGGCGGAGAGGCATAGAAGACTGCAGGCTGAATGAATCATAGTTTGCCCACTGCTGAAACTCAATTTAGCATGCTGTAATACAGAAGAACTATAGCAAAAATGAGAAGGGGTGAAAGGTGGGGAACTGTCGTATGTAATCATTTAGTCTCATGGATCAAGAAATTATGTCTTTTCATTTGCATTCATCAAGATAAACCCGGTGTTTTATTCATTATGCAGCATTACAACAAAATGTTACCTTATAAAAATTACAGATCCTTGAGGCAGCCTGTCCCTTCTCATAGTCGTTTAGTGGAAGATAAAAAGTCTTAATGTTCCTGGAAAATCCACTTTCAGAGGACGTGCCATAGTGATATGATTGTTCCCTGAAGTGTGGCATTCAAAAACTTCTTTTACATTTTTTACTCACTCGCTAAATTGCTAGACACTATTCAGCATGGCTGGAATTTTTTTGTGGGGCATGTCACAGTATCTAGGTGTTAAAAAATTAACTGAAATGTCACCTCCTGAAACCCTTTGCCTCAATTTCCCCATTTACCAATAGGACTGTTCAATAGACAGATGTTTCTTCAATTCAGCATGTCTCTTCCATCTTCCACTGCCACTCTTATGACAGAGATTCACAAATTCTGAGTGACTCATGGGAATTTCATCTCCAGCTACTTCTTTTTGCATATATTCATAACTTCCATCTATGTGATGCTGACTCCCTGTTCAGGGAACATTAAAAGTACCTTTAGATGATTTTCCATAAAGATGCAATTCTCCTACAAGGAAAGCAGCAATCAGCTGCACACAAAACTGAAGTTTAGGAAAATAACCTAATATTCATATAGGAGTGGTGCACAGCAAGATGCAAATACAGTCTTATTCATTTTGTCTCATCCTCTGGCTCACTAGTAGATAAAGGCAAAGAGCTTCTGCTCTCTAAACACTCTGATTAACACTTTGCAATAAACACAAAATAGGCAGCTACATATAGAGAAGTTTTTACTTGTCAGAAATATCTGAAGACACAGTAAGAATATGCAGCAGCTCACATCACCCGAGTGTCAGATCGCCAGCTGACATCTGTCATTTAGTTTTAAAGGGCCCATAAGTATCACAAAATGGCATTGATAGTGGAATTTCTTCTCTGCTCTCACACACAACCTTAAGCAAATTGGGAGGAGGGAAAAGATCCTCACAATTAACACTTTAATTTCTGTATGTCCCTTGGGCAACCCTGGCTGAACATTGTTAAGATTTCATGTGACAAGCTGAGGAAGGCAGAAATTTTGTAAAAAGGAGTCAGAGGGAGTCCTACCTGACCACTCTCAGGAAGTCTAGGTAGATCTGCTCTGTCTTGGGGTAATTTAAAAGAGCAATGCAGCCACCTCTGATTCTACCACAATAGCATCATTCAGTGTCCTAAACTTTTAGATATATTACATAAAACTGAATTTAGAAAAGTTTTTGCTGTTGTCCTCCTTTATGTTTTCAGGGTAGAACAGCTATATTTCTACTGTTTTTTAGAACTTCTCCAATGAAAGTTAGAGAATACCTGAGGCTCTGCTAACCTTGCCCCATACCACCAGGCCAATGAATAATTCAAGAAACCCAGTTTTTGAAGTGAGCATTAATTAGAAAGTTTAACTTCCATCTAAAAGGATTGCAGCAGAAAAATGACACTCTTTTCCTCTGCTTGAGTTGAAACATTGGTGAGGTTATATTGTATAACACAAAAATATAACCATAATTCAAGAAACCCAGTTTTTGAAGTGAGTATTAATTAGAAAGTTTAACTTCCATCTAAAGAGAGTGCAGCAGAAAAATGGCACTTTTCTTCTGCTTGAGTTGAAACATTGGTGAGATTATATTGTATGACACAAAAATAGAATCAAAGGTGGAGTGTAACCATCAGTGGTCTGACACAATATGATTCTGGATTTGACTTTTGCTTGTTTCCTTCAGTGTCTTTTTGTGTATTTCATGAATGACTTCAAGGCATAGCTTCAATATAGAGATGAAATTGAGAAGTGGCAGATTTCCTTCTAGTGTTTGTGAAAGAGTGCATGTTTTGAGAAAAGGCAAAGGAGAAACACGTTCACATGTTCACTTGAATCCCAAGATTATCTTGCAACCATTTGTCAGCCCAGGATTCACACTCTTGCACTTTCTGCTAGTCTGCTGCTTGAATGTTGTTTTACTCTCTGGAAGAAAACAGACCTGATTATGGGGACAAGGTACTCTATGAAGCACTGTATTTAATGTCTCCAAATTCAAATGGTTGCCCAGAACTGGAGCTGAAACCAATCTTTTAAAACAGATTTTTTTTTTCTTTGGTGTTGTTCCAGGCAAATATCCTATATCTGAAAAAAAAAACCTTTTAAATCTTGGAGGCGGAATGTGAATATTGTGACTTGGATTCTCCAATAAATATTATGGTTTAAAAAGCATTTAGTTTTATGCTAGCATTCAGCAACTGTTTACTCTCCAGAATTATTAGCTATTTCAAGGTTCTGCTGCTGGCCTGTACCTCTTATTTATAGATCATGCCAGCATGCAGATTTTTATTCATTAGAAACTCAATTGGAGCACCCATTGCACTGCATTAAAAACTAGGCCATCTATATGCAAGCTGTAGCTATAGGTAGGTGAAATTATTATATAGCATTTCAATAAAAACAGGATAAATTAGATTAGCCTGAACAGTCTCCTATTGCATTACCGTTATTACGATGCAGATGACACTGCATCATAGAGTGTAAACTACTCGTTCATCTTTGCAGCAAAACAGACGGAAATTTGCCACTTGCTCCACTTTCACATTCAAGGCACTTTTGCTTCCCCGATGAATTCTGCCTAATTCCTGGATCCTGAATGCTGGAGCTCAGTTGAAGCTTATTGATGTCCCACTTTGGAAGAAAGGGTTGGTGCCTTGTTCCCAAGGGACATTTCAAGCACGAACATGGAAGAGGCTCATCCATTACTGTAGTCCATCAGGCCTTTGTGTGAAACCCATAAAGGACTCTGTGCCTCCCAACACCTGAGTCTCTCACACATGGCCACTTTTTGGCAGCCCTGAATTAAGGACACAGGGTGGGAATTCATGGACCTGCTACAGGGACTGGCAGGGATAAAGACAAGGAGAGACCTCAACCAGTTAATGGAAATAATGAGAAGAGGGGCACCTCTATAAGGTACATTCTACACCTCGAGTCCTGTGTTCGGTTTTGGGCCCCTCACTACAAGAAGGACACTGAGGTACTGGAGTGTGTCCAGAGAAGGGCAACAAAGCTGGTGGAGGGGCTGGAGAACAAGTCTTATGAGGAGCGGCTGATGGAACTGGGGTTGTTTAATCATTAGAGTTTCTCAGCAATGCAAGAATTATTAGATTTTTATTCAGATATTAAAAAATAGGCAGGTGATAACTTTAAGTAGCTTCATATGCACAGAGCTGAGTAAATATTCAGAAAAAAAAGTAAAACAATCTGAGGAATACTTAGTAAAAGAGATGACCAAAATCCTATTTAAATTTCATAGGAAACTTCAAAACATTTGTGTTTCAAAATGTACCATGACCATAATTTTCTAGAAAAAAATTAAATTAAATTCTATTTCATAAAATTGCTTCCAACAGGATTGAATTGTAATTAAATTATTTTATATTTGGCCTTTGTCAAAAAGAATACAACAAAAATTGAGATTTCTCATGCAAGCACCTCCATTTTTCTTGAAGTTATTTATCTTTTAAAAAAGAAATCCATTCTAAAAATTTCAATTAGTTCTACCTACAATAAAAGTAGCTGATGACCATTAATCTGCGCCAGATTTCATATGACTTCGGCACCAGAAGATACAAGCAGAACTGGAAGACTGGGAACTCCTGGTTTGGAGAGATGCATATCAAGTGGCAATGCAGGCTGTATGCTATATATATACCACTAAAGAAAACACAATGAAGGATGGTTCTGTGTTATTTGAGAAGATATTGTTTCTTAAAATTAAAAGCCTTAAGATATCATAAAATTTGTGCTCTTTTCTGGTTTTTTTCAGTGTCTGAAATATGGTGAATGCTGTGCTGCTGCTCAGGAGGGCAGCATTTTTTTGTCAAGCAACTGAGGACATGCCAGTGTGCTGCTAGGGCATTTGGAAGTGTGTTGAGGATGCAAAGCCTTGACAGGATAAAACTATAAGACTGTACAGCAGAGAGGGAGACAAACCTGTTGCAGCCTTGTCCCAACTGTCTTTTAGGAACCCCCCTGGCATGGGCTATTCCCCAAACTGTGCACAGGTACTGTCTGGGAACCACAAGTCAAAATCATGCCGAGGAGAGTAAGTAACTACATAAACTGTGTATATTCAGATTCTGTGCTCAAAGTGGCAATCCCACCTCATTTTCTTAACTAATAGAAGTGCTGCCAGGTTGGATCTGGTAATGCAGGTACAGGGATTGGAGCAAGATCTTTGCCATGACTGGACCAGAAGAGCATTGATGTGACTTTCATTAAAAGGGAAGCTGAAGAGTATATAAAACCCAGAACAGGGAAACTGCCTTTATTCAGGAAGGAAACTTCATCACATCACTAGCTTTATGCATGTGCTCAGAGCCTCATTGAAACCCCTGACACCAAAGCACATGCTGTAAGCCCTTTCCCTGAACCAAGACTCAGCGGTAAACTGCACGTGCATTGACTGTTCACAGAACCCAAAATGTGGCCAGAGGAACTGCAAGCAGTATCTGTGTCAAAATAGTTGCATGTATCAATTACAGTCTTCAGGGGAGATGTCAACGGCTTTCCTTCATTTATGGATCTTAATGTGGGAGTTGGTACATATGTAATGCAATGGGAAAACAATGGGAATTTGTTAATTTTATTCCAAGGCACTATTTCCTCATGAATATCATTAAGAAATTATTTGCTAGGCATCCAAAAGCCTCCTCCCACTCTTTTATTAAATATATACTCATCTAGGGAATATTACACATCATAATATCAGTGTTAAAAATATTTTAAAATGCTTCCTCTATCGTGCAAGGAGCAGCACAAAAAAAAATTATCTCTGGATTAATATATCAACACAGTGGTCTACCAGTTTGCACTTTGTTGTTCAAACAAAATCAAGTCCTCATTATCTTACACTGTATAAACACATTAAAAAGCAGTCCACAACCTAAAGGATTTTTAGTTTAAAATTAGCAAGCAGTCAAACAAAGGATGCATTCCTATCTCGTACCTATTCTACTGACAAGGAACTGAGGCACAGAAAAGTGATAAGACCAAGAGTCACACAGGATTTTTATCATACAGCCAGAAATTGAACCCAGGTTCCCAGAATATCAGCTCCATGTCTTAATCACAAGTCAGGCCTTTGTAGGTCTGGTGCATTGAAAACACTGCCAGCCAAGAGAGATGCCAAAACCAAACACAATGCACCAACAGCGTAAACTAATTACATTTTAATAATTATTTCAGTTTAAGTCATTTGAACTGTTATTAGCTGCTCAAGCAGGGAACGTGTGGGCTGAGCTTTCAAATTAGATTATTTCATCTTGCTTTCTTTCTTTTTATGTTGGACAAAATTGACTTCTGTTTTGCTGTGTTAGTTCCCTGTGTGTGATTAATGCCCAGATGCTAGCCTGTGAAGCTCCACAGCAGCTGAAATACAGCTGTATTTCCAAGGCACAGAGCAGTGACTGACAGAGGTACCTGATAAAATCATATTGAGCTAATAAATATGACAAAAGCACCTCAGTATTGTCAACTGCAACCAGAGACAAATTGCTCAGAAAGGGATTATGCTCTTTGACTGAGATGAGGCAGTGCTTGATGCTTCTTCTGTCTTTGGGGACCCAACAGTTTCATCACCCCATGAGAGTGCTAAGGTTCACCTGGGCTATCTATATTATCTGACCTGCTTGCAGTTTTTTCCAGGCAAACCTTTTTTCCTCTGCCTTATTGTTTTATCAGATGCAGGTTTTTAGGTTCAAAACTTGCCCATTAAGCCATTTCTGTCTTTCCATGCTTGTGATGTGGTGGTTGTGTTCACATGAACCAAAGCAAACAGTAGGACGGTTCCCATTAAATATGAGGGGTTGAGTAAATCCTTGCGCACCAGCAAACAGCAAGATGGAAAAGCTATTGAAAAGAAACCATCATGGCCCATGCAGAAGGAATGAAGTCAGAGCAACACAAAGGCTTGCTAATCTGTATAGAGAGGATCCAAAACATGTCAGAAGCTGGGGAAATACTAGAATAGACACAGCTTGTTGGTCAGTGGATCCTTTAATTTGTACTTGGCAGACAGTCATAGAGAGGGATGGAGGCCAAGGGGCTGTGCTGCAGCTGTGCGCCTGCCAGGCAGCCAGGTCTCCTGAATGGATGCTCTCCGTGCACAGCCTAAATCATATTTCAGATGTTTTTCTTCTGAAGTGGCAAGATGATTTTATTTCCTTCAGTTAAATTAATTTTAAAAGAACGGAAAAACAAATAATATAAAAACTAAACAAAAAAACCCCACCCAGTTGGGTCTGACAGCTCAGCAGATGGTTACCTAGGACTAGTACAAACACCACCAGCCAAAGCACGACTTTGCCAACTCTCTCCCAGTCTCTGGCTGATTTTGCTTTCCTGTGCAGGCAGCAGCTTTATCTTCTGTGTTTTAGCAGTGATATCCTCAAATCGTTAACACTTTGTTGTTACTTCTCCCCCTCCCTGTCAGAGCCACCACCCTGGTTTCTCTTTTCCTAGCACATGCTTACATTTCATGCAGGGGTACGTGCATAAAAAGACCAACGTAGGTCACACCACACTGTTTAACACATACCACGATAGGATATGCAGATGTATAGGATGGAGAAAGACAGGTGTGATGTTATCCTTCCTGTGTGCTGTGGAAGAAATATTCCAGCCAGTGTTGTGTCCTCGCCATGGAGGAAAGCAGAGTGGCTGTGTGGTGGTCATCTCCTCTTAAGCTGGGACACCCCTCAAGGATGCTCCCCGAGGCAGAGAGACCTTTCACCAAGAGCAGATCTTTGGTAAGTGACTGATAGCGTGCTAAATTAATATTAATGAAACATTACTAATACATGTAGCTATTAAGTATTATTATAAACTTTGTATAGATAATTCCATTAAACATACACTGTTGTCCAAGTCTGAGACTAAGATTGGACCCAGCCACACCTAAGGTCCACCAGAGTTTAGAAAGAAAGGGGGTCCACTCTGAACCTTGTGACTCAACAAGAAAGTCTTCCTTACTTTTTTGCATCTCTGGTCTCTGTGTGAATTATTCTAACTCAACTTGTCTTTGTACATTTCTTTCATGCAGTAAATTAATAAGGGGAACCTTGCTATCAAACTTATTGAACCTTGGTAAACCACTGTTAAATTTTGTTAAATTCCACCAATTTTATTGAACTCTTTGAAATTATTATTTTTACCTCAATAAAACACATTGCTTTCTCTTTTCAGTGAGGTGCATTCCACTCTTTCATGGCACCTTATGTCTTTCCTCAGCACACTACTCCTATTGCAAGACCCAGTCTGGCATAGGTTTGGGTTCAAAGTGAAATAGACTTGAGGTGGCTGTCAGAAGGGTTCCTATTTGCAGACAATCTGCATGCTCCATCGGAAGTGTTGGAGCCCTCCCACTGTCTCTGAAATCAGAGAGGAAGGATTTCACCTCTACAGTCACTCCTCAGAAATTATCCTACATTTTGTTTGTTCAGCTTGGAAATATTTCTCATCCTCAGCAGGTTCCACAGACCAATTTTGAAGGCTCGCAATGTGCTTTTTGCAGGGTGAGCCACCACATACACTCCTTCAGCCTGCAAAGGAACCTTCATCTCTATCAGCTCTATCATAGTGTTTCACTATGCAGGTGGGAATAAGCATATCCTAAAAGACCTCAATGAATGAGTTGTATTGGACACTGCTATGCTTATGTAGAGCACCAATGTATCTGTTGACTGCTTTGGCTTCAGTGTAGCAGACTGGGATGTTTTCTATCAAATTGTGTGTGGGAAGGAAGGTTCCCCATCCAGAACCATCCCTGGGTAGGACATGTTGGTTATCAGGCTATGTATGTTAAATTCATTTTTTATCCCTCTCTTTTTATTGTGAAATCACTAGCAGAAGGGTTTCCAGGACAGAAAAGTCCTTGGCCCTGTTTGGTCAAGAGAATAATAGAATTATAGAATGGCTTGGGTTGGAAGGGACCTTTAGACGTCTCACCAACTCACCAAACATGACCTACGTGGTATTTTTGCAAGCTTCAACAAATTAACAGATCCCAGTAATTTCAAATATTTGTCACTCAATATAGATTATGCTCGTGATTATGGTAGTGTGGTGGGTCGACCCTGGCTAGAGGCCAGA
>NW_010326946.1:0-4113 GCF_000700745.2 Antrostomus carolinensis | reverse complement strand
TTCCAACCCAAACCATTTTATGATTATGTGATTCTAATGTAAATCTATATTACCATGTGAGTGTACACACAGCCATTCATGTAAATCAAAAAGTGAAGACAAAGCAGAGACAGGGAGAAAATGATCAAAGATATCATTAACTAGTACAGTTCCCTAAATTATACCACTGAGAGTAAAAACTACCTTGAAAATGTCCAACTGTTGTGTCTGTAACACTCTCTGCCTTGTAAATTCTCCTACCAATTCTCCTAGGACCAGAATCAAAAAATCCACAGCAACCTGAGTAATAACATCCTGATCTTCCACCACTAAGGTCAGCAAATGAAGTGTCTGGAGTATATTCGATTGGTTGACACCATCACTTTCAGAGACAAGTAGTCAAACACTCATCTTTCAGCCTCTGAGTGTTGCTCAAAGTGCAGGAAATAAAGGTAAATTAATGTCCAATCCAGTGACAAGTACGAATCAGTGGTCTTTTACAGAGTGAGTGCTCCTGCATTACAGGAACACAAAGATACTTGGTCTCTATCCCACACCTGCCCAAGAGGAAGTTTGCTGCTCATCGCCGTCTCCTCCCAGTCCTCTTGATTTCAGTCATTCTACCACAGGCCCCAGCCGCCGCAGTCTCAGAGCACAGAAGTGCAGTTGTCACAGAAGTGTGGTTCTGTGCTTCTCCGTGGCTCCCATAATTTTGATTCAATTACAGTTTGGTGCATAGATAAGAAGTATCAGCAAGAATCAGCTTCTAATTCTGTCACTTATGACAGAACTGCTATTTGCTGCATTGTGTGCACCACACAGCCTTGCTTTATTGCAGTTCTTTTTTGTGGTGATTTAGGGCAAGCTTTATCAACAAAACAACTAAATTCCTGTTCTCTCGTCTTTCTTTATGATCTGAAAGAAAATTGGCACTTGGTATGTCTAAAATAAGTTCCATAATGGCAGCAAAACTGCTTAAATACTTTCAGTGTGCTGAAAATATCAGATAAATGGCAAGCTTGGCTCATGTTAACAAGCTTTGCACTTTTTGTGTTCTTTTCATCTGTGACAAAATTTAGCACTTACCAGCCATTAAGGTTGCATTGTGCAAGTCAAAAATGTAGACAGATATTCTGAGAGAATTTTAATCATGTAATCACTGTACAAGACATTCAGACAACTGTATGCTCGGATTATTTTTTTTTCTCTGGTTAATAAAACACACATAGACAAAATCAGTAATCCTAAGAGACAAAATTTTATTTGTGTTCGTCAAAATAGCTGTTTTGAAGGTGGCAGGATTGATGGCATTACCAGGGACCACACCAACCAAAAAGGTCACATCCTAGAGTAGTAAAAAAAAATATACAGGATGGGATGTTTTCAAACTCTAGAAATCTACAAATGATGCCAGAAGTGCTTAGAGCAGCTACAGCACAGCAATCTGCACAAGCAGGCACTGCATATGCCACTCTTTAATTGCTGATATTCAGGACAAAATGTGACTGAAGTGAACATGGAAATTGTCCTGTTGTGCATTTATTGATTCTGGTTACCTACCTACAGAGACAGTCAGCGTGATGGTATGTAGTATCAGCACCTCCTTCTTACAGACCTGGGTCATGGGGCAGCAATTCACTATTCCAAGGAGAACAACAAAACAGGACCTCCAAAAGAGATCACACAGTCTAAACACAAGGAAAGCAACAGGAAGGGAACTGCAAGAGGATAGGTGGAAGCATGCACAAGGTTGCTCAGCACCGCTCCTCAGCCTCTTGACTGCCTGCTACTCTGCAAACTATAAAATTGTTTAATACAGCACCCATAAAAACCACAAGAAATGAGAGAGGAGTGCAAGTAGAAAAATGACTATGTCCAGACAGCCATCTTCAGCCATGTGAGATTTTATCTTTATGAAGAGTAAAGCTTCATCTCTGTTTTAATCAGTTCATCACAGTATAGAAAACATGGAGATGACATCCTATGATAGACAATTGAAGGGATGTAAATGAAAGAAGAAATGTTAATGACTTCAGGTTGGGTTCAGTTTTGGCTGTCCCACTTCAAATTATTTGTGGGTTTCAGGGCCTGCCAGTTCACAATGGAGTTATTTCTGAAAATTTGATTTCTGAAAATCAGAAACTAGCAGAACACTTTTCTCATGCTGGCTGTATCTGAAATTCAGACCAAACAGAGTAATTTTAGGTTTGGTGAAATGTAAGAGGAAGAAAATATAATCTTTATCATGGTCTGAATTTTCATGCTTCAGGAACTGGAAAGAATAGAGCCCTCTCCAAAAGAGCAAAACCAAAAAGTTCTATAAATCCACAACTAAAAGCTTTTCCCAATAAGTAAAAAAAAAAAAAAAAAAGCCAACACTAGAAAGCTCACTAGATAGGCTATTTTCATATCCTTATCAGCTTAATGAAAAAACATAGATAAGCTTTAGAAAATTCTTGATTTTCAGAGCTCTCAATCTCTTCTCCTAAAGGAAGAAGCCCAGATAGTAAAAAATTACTGGGGAATAGGTAACTCTTGCAGCTTTTATTCAGACCATTTAAAAGGCCAATCACTTTATCTAAATCAAGAACAGAGCTCCTCAGAAAGGCTTTCTAGCAAAGCTTTGGCAGTTTGCTGAGCCCAAACCTGTGGCTTTCACAACCTGCCACCTACAACAAAAGCAAGAACCAACTTGTGTTATCAAAATGACATTTATGAGACAAATACCTGCTAGAGATCAGAGGGACAGATAACCAGAACCATTGGACCTCTGCGCTGGTTGTGAATTTGCTGAGTTTCAAGATTTTTATTCTGTAAGGGTGCTTTCCATCCTGAGATCTGAGTACTTATTAATCTTAACTGATCAATCATTTCAACATCCTAATACTATGACAAGCAAGTATTATGAGACTCTGAAAAATTACAAGGGAAGTAGAAGTGGTGAGAAATTCCTTCTCTGCTATGATTTCAGAAGTTATCTTTGTTTCCTGGGCTGACTGGAGCAGTAAGTCAAAGAGAAATACTTTGTCTTTCTTAGGAGTACATTTTTTTGGATCCCTGTCATAGCACTGCAGCATGTCTTTATAGGACTCTTTTTAGCCAATGGTGTGGGTTACATCAGCTGTTAGTTTCATCTTCATTTTCCTTAAACTGGGTGATTTTTTACCATAAGGTTTCCTAAGTAGTCTGTTTCCATTATAACAAATGTCAGTGAACATCCATGAGTCACTGCTCATTTGCTCAGGCTATTGGCCTCTGGCTATCTCAGCTCTTGACATATTAGCCACATGAAAATATATGCTCCCATTCCTAGTGAATTTCTAGAAACACATGTCTCTGACTCTTCAGGTTAACAATCTCACATCTCATTCGGTAGCTTCATGAAAATCACGGGAATTACAGAAGGAAGGTTTTTCTTGTGGAGGGTATATTTAAACCCTACTACTTTAATCCAGAACAATCCCAGAGAAAGGCAGAAGTAGCTGAGATTTACAAAAACACACCTGAAATTAATATTCTGCCTTTTTTGTGTCTATAGCCAGAAGGATAAGAAAACAGATGGGATATGTATTGACTTACAATTTCACTCAAGATTCAGTGTGCTCCAAAACAAGGGAAACAAGCTGCACCGTATTTTTTATTTGTTGTTTTGTTTGAAATTCCTGTTTTAAGAACCAGATTGAAAGAATACATTAAATTCTAACCTGCATGATGCATCTGTCTCATAAGGGGAAAAGGATCCTGGGGCAAGAATTAGCAGGGCTCATAGAAAGAGCTTTAAACTAGATTGGAAGGGGAAAGGGGATATAACTGGGACTGCTAGTAATAAGCCCAGGGGGAGCATGCCTGAAGAGCACCCCAATGGAATTCCAACTACTCCAGACAGTAAGTCAACTCCACCAGGGGACCAGCTTAAATGCCTCTCTGCTAATGCACGTAGCATGGGGAATAAATGAGAAAAGTTGGAGACGTGTGCGTTCCTGCAGGCATACGACCTGATTGGCATCACAGAGACATGGTGGGATGGCTCCCATGACTGGAGGGTTGGAATGGAAGGATACAGGCTCTTCAAGAAGGACAGGCAGGGGAGATGAGGAGGAGGCATTGCCCTCTATGTCAATGACCAGCTGGAGT
>NW_010326945.1:31251-48136 GCF_000700745.2 Antrostomus carolinensis | reverse complement strand
GGCGAAGATGGAGTTACAGTTAAACATGCCCCTCGGTGCTGCTTTTTGTAACTGGAGGCATGGGGAGGGGGGAAAGAAATTTAAAAAGCATGTCTTTCTGCTGCTAAGGGCTGAGCAGATTTCCCTCACACTCCAACTTGGTGAGTTTAACTTTCTCCTTAGGGAGATTTCTGTCTGACCGCCAAAGCAGGGAGCGTGCCCCGCTGCTGTCACAGCCTGGGGACGCTGCCTGGTGCGGAGGGGCTGCTCCCGCCGGGAGCGGGGAATCATCTCACCCTCCCTTCAAACGCGCCGCCCGCTTCGCCTGTGGCAGAGAAACGGCTCTTCGTTCATGACACTCGGTTAGAGCTCCTCTTTTTCTCGGGGTGTCTTTTAAAAGAGGGAGAGTCACGGCAGATTGTCACAGGGTTAGTTTACTTTGTGTGAAGCCACTTGGGTTTGTTTTGGAGCGAAGCCAATAAATGATAAGCGTGGTTTTCACATCGGGTCAGTTGTGGTGCGCTTGTACCATTTCTCTTGCACTATGTATTTTGTCTAAAAGTGAATGAAAACTTTCCTAGTGAACTTTGCATGGGACATTCCATGTGGAGCTCAAAATCCAGGGAGCATGAGAAACACCTAATCCAATCTATATCTATTATAGTATTTGTGGAGCACCTGTGAACCTTCCCAGTTCATGTGTATTGTATTCCTCATAGGCGCTTCAGGAAAAAGTTCTGTTACTGTACTTCTGTGAAAAAAATAGTGCGTGGTCAGGTATGTGTGGTTTTTAAAAAAATTACACAAGTTTACAAGCATGTAGTACCAGGAAGAAGTGCATCTGGGTCTGTATGTGTTTTATGTTCAGTGGGATGGAAACCTGTGTCTGAATAGGAAAAAAGGAAAGCCTCCAGTAACATATTTCTTCTGTATAGGTTGTACGAAGCTGCCTGAAATACATGTGGAACTAGAAAAACATGGGTCTGACCAGACTGATCCTCCAATTCCCCAAAATTTTGAATGCTGAGAGTTCATAACCAAATTTAGTAGTTTTGGCCCATATCCAAAAGTTACATTTGGAAGTTCCTTGGAAACAGAGCTAATTGTAAAGACAGTGGTGTAAATTAGAAAGTTTCCAAATAATCTCAAATTTACTGCTAGCATAAATATAATGTAGATGTGTTTGATTCACACTGTAAAAATTGTATTCTTTTTTTAAACTTTAAATGCTGAATGTGGCTTGCTTTGAGGCTCAATTTCATAGTATCAGTATGGGTCAGGTCCATACTTGCTCCTTTCTGAAATGATTCTGAAGGTGTTCTTCCCTCATGTCACCTGAGTTGCGAAACAGGACTATTAAAATCTTCACAGCATTTAAAGTAATGAACAAAGTTACTTTCCTGACCTTTGTAGACTTCATGGAGGGTGTGACTTAGAAGAACTGCATACCAGAATGTGTTGAGGGACTTTTTTCTTTTCTTTTCTTTTCTTTTTTTTTTTTAATTTCCAGCTCACAGCAATTAATCCTTCATGATAATCTTCCTGATAATCCTAGGCATACTGCTTCTAGGCTTCAGACCTAGACTTTTTTTTTGTAGTTAAACCCAATGTAGTGGTGGGTGAAGTTAAGAAATCCTCAAATTTGTTTTTGGATCAGAGAAGCATCTCAGGTGTAAGGGTTACCCAAGCCTTTGGATAACCAAAGCCCTCTCCTGTCAATCAGCAAGTCCTGCTTTTTGTTGCCCTCTAGACTCGCTACTTTTATTGAACAGAAAGAGCTTCAGCTTTTAGCTTCTGAATATGAGGGAGGGAGAGAGAGAGACAAGCTTATCTCACACCTCTATGTTTCCCATTGGCTTCTCCTTACTCCTGTTCCAAGGAGGGTACTTGCATAATTTATCCTTTCGCTACTCAGCTCTCTTCTGGGAACCATCACATGATCCTTCACACATTTCACAGTTATCTGTGGGGATTGATTTTCTAGGCCTATTATCTTAACTTGGAAGATATGGAAAGTTTGCCCACGCTGTTATTGAGCAACTCTGGGATCCAGAAAACCTCTCACAGTTTCTCCCTGTAGCACTGTGGCCCACACAGCTGCGGTGGAGCTCGTGTGCCCTGGGGTACATGGGGGTTTCACCCTTCCAGCATTCAGCCTTACCATCAAAGTCAGTTGTCCCTATCTAGGAAGCGGCCAAGGAAGATTTTTTCAGCACTTACTGGGGGAAAAACCCACATTCAAACATGACAGAGAGTTTGCTTTGCAATGAAAGTCACGTGCTGCTGTGTGCTGTAATGCCATGGGAGCAAGCTGAATGCCCAGGTCAGCTTGCTGGCAAGGCTAGCAATTAGCGTGCATAGTTTGCATTCCTTTCTTTTCACTGGTATTTATACAGTATTTTCCAAATATATGAAAGAAAAAGAAAATAATTTGTTGATCTTTCTAATATAGTATAAGAAAAATATATTATTTTTTATTCCTTCTCAAGGTTTCACCCAATAACAAATAGTGCTAAAACAGTTTACTTGATATGTCTCTTTATTTTCCAAATAATTAGCTTTTTCTTAAACTGTTGAAATGACTGAAGTGCAGAGAAGGGCAAGGCTTTGCATGAGGGAGATTTAGGACCCAAAATACACATTCATGAGCTCTCATTTGTGTTTGTTGGTGTAAGTTTACCTGCCTTTTTGAGGAAGTGCCTGCCACCAATTCAGTGATTGAAACTGCTGCTGTGACCATACTTTAAGGGTTTATACCAAATGGCTGCATTCAGTCACCCACGCTCACACTGACTCCCTTGAGCTCCAAGGAAATCCCTTATTTATGTCTGCCGCCTTTGTTCCAGCAGCCTCAGGGATATAACCTCCAGGCTCTTGGTACAACAAATTAAAGATGGTAAATTCCAGCCGGCTCCATCCCACCTCTTTTTACCCCCACTGTGCAAAATCAATCAAAGTGACTGTGCAGCTTTCAGAAACCATTTTGACTGAGTGTATCTGGAGTAGCCAAACTCTCTTCTTGTAAGCAAAACTCTTTTTTGCCACTTTTCTCAAACAAGTGTACCTGGCACTCAGTGCTCTGAATTTTCAGCAATTAGTTTGGCTAGATGTTTTTGTGGTTGAGTTGTGCTTGGAAAGGTTGTGTGTGTGTCTGTATATGTGTGTGTGTGTACACGTATGTACACGTGAGGCTGCTGCTCTGAAGGTTTAACCAGGATTGTGCATCCAATAAGGTTTTAGAAGGTGATGTGGAGATCAGAGATGGCATTCTAAATCTGTGTGAGAGTAAAGCTTCCCCGTGAACCAAACCTATGTCCAAAGTTGTGCCTGCATCTGTGCTCATCAAAGTGTGCTCATCACCTGCAGTCTGGGTTCCTGTGTCCGGTTCTGCTTTCAGGATATGTTTCTGTGAGAGGATGTTCATGATATTTTAGAGTCCATGAACATGATAGGGAGCTTACAGAAACATGCAAAGTCTTTGAGGACCTTCCAGGGCCCAGTCCTGTTGTGAAACCCCAGGGAATTAGTTCCCCAAGTAAATTTGTGGGACTTCACACTGTCAGCAGCTTCACCAAGGGAGGATTGACTTTACCAGGAGTTGGTGTTACGTGGGACTTGGCAGGCAATTGATAACACACACCAGAAAGCTGAAAAATCCTCGGCATATAATCCTGAGGCAAGTGGCAGGCAGGGTGTCACACTGACTGACTGAACCATAAAAAGAAATGAGTAGGTGCCTGTTTCCAAACAACAGTGCTGTATAAATGGCAGCATGCGGGGGAGATAGTTGCTGAGAGGATAAAAGGCTCCAAAGTGAAAAGTGTCAGACAGAGAGAAATAGAGATGTATTAAAAACACATAGAAGAAGGAGCGTCCTGCTCCTGGGGAGGTGCTGTGGAGGGTTAACACAGGGATGTCTGAGGCTGCCTGGTAAGGATGGGGAAGGCCACATCAGACTTGGAGAGGCCTTTTCAGTGCTTCTGGGTTTTGGTTTGGTTTGGTGGTTGTTTTTTTGGTTTTGCTTTGGGTTTTTTTTCTGACAAAGGAGTGAGGGATTTTTCAAAGGTATTAGGTAACAAGGCTCCAGACTGCACTTTTTCATGCACCAGAGGGTTCACGTTACACAGTTACCTGAAGATAAGCCGGCACTTACATAGCCTCAGTGTCTGCCTATCTCTTTACAAACGTCATGCTCTTTGGTCTTAAAGTAAATTTTAAAGTTGTAAAATTTACCTGAGGGATTTTTCTTTCTTTTTATTTCACACAAAACTTTCTTTTATTCTGTTTCTTAAGAAATGGTTTACTGAAAAAGCGATGTAGTATTTTCCAGCCTGCTGTCCCGAGACATATAAAATCCAAGGGAGATCCATGAAATTTAAAACCAGACCACAGTCAGAAATCAGGGAATAAAGCTTGTTATTTCATAGGTATTTCAGAGCATGTTGAAAACACACTGAAAAAAGATTAAGGATTTCAAATCTGCTTTGTCAAAGAAATTTTATCAGTTGATATCCTTAAGGTTACTGGTTACGGGGCCATTAAGTTAACCAGAGCCTATTGAAGAAACCTGTTTCTTCTCGTGGAAAGCATCCTGTAGATTTTAAAGGTCAGGAAATGAGGACCCTGTCAGATCTTCTTTTCAAGTCACCTACTAGTAAAGATGATATAAAGGGAACATCTACTTTAATGAGGATCACTTTTCTGTGAGGCAGTACTGTGGTTGTGTGTTAAAAGTATGTAAGTACTGTGCATAGCTTATATAAATGATTATGCCATTGAACACTACTAGACTTTTAAAAGAAACCAGCTTTTACATTGATTATTTTTTTTCTTATTAATGTGAGTGTTGGGATTAAGTTCTTATAACATTCTAGTTTGGGGTTTTTGTTTTTGTTTTCAGACCAGGCAAAAAACAGTTTGCATGTAACATCACTAGATGATGCAGAATGTCTCCGATCTAAAGAGCTCCTCTCGACCACGAACAGTCACACTTCTTCTAATCCAAAGTCCACCCGCAACATCCCTCGAAGACATACAGTAGGTGGCCCTCGCAGTTCCAAAGAGATACTGGGAATGCAAACCTCAGAAATGGACAGGAAGAGAGAGGCTTTTCTTGAGCATCTGAAACAGAAATATCCCCACCATGCTACAGCAATAATGGGACACCAGGAGAGACTGAGAGATCAGGTATGAAACTCAAAATTGTATCTAGCTTTTTGATAAACTGTCCTTGTAACTTTGTAGAAGTTACCTCATTACAAAAGGTGAGAATGTAACAAACCATTAAACTTTTTTTTTTTTAATATAACCTAAGGTTCTGTTGCTCCCTTGCAATTCAAAGAAAAAAATAATAAAAATGAAAGTATTCAATATTACCTTGGAATTGTTTGTTGAAACTGACATTTTTTGAAGAGCTTTTCATTTTTTTTAGAATATACACAGAGAAAGGGATGAAGGTGAGACGCTTGATCTTAGTACATGAGTCTCCATCTACTTTTCACAGCTGAAGGGAAAATGTGGAACAGCTGTTAACTTCTGTTACACTTTCAGTATTGGCACCACTGCCCGGGAGAAAAGAAAATATCCATAGAGTATGTCTGTGTGCTTTAGCTAGCTCTGTTACCCTTTCATTTGCTTTCTTTTCTATTTTTGAGTCTTTTAATACAAACAGAGCAGACTTATCCACAGGTATCTGCCTCCTCCAAGCTGTTTTGACATCCACATGGGTCTGTCAGCAGCATACCTTAAGGTGGTTCGTTTTTCGCCTGCCTCCAGTTGCTTTTCAGCAGCGAAAAGTAGATGTAGGGTCAGAGGGGATGTGACACGCTGATGTATTTCTCAGAGCAGGTGGAGGCTGCCATCGTGCCGACCTTCTGAATTCAGGGAATGCCATGCAAGGATCTCTTCACAGCCTAACTCTGGGCTCTGGGTTTGGGTGTAGTGTTAGAGTTTAAACTGTTCAGCTTTACAGACAATCTAGGTTCTATTCCATAATTCATTTATTTTTTTCAATCAAACAGCAGAATGTAGAGTTCAGGCTCAAAAATCATGTGCCTGTTTTTCTCAGTTTAACAAATTATTGACAGCAAACCTTTTACACATTTTTTCTTCATAGTGTTTTATAGGTATTTCAGCACTAGCAGCAAATTAATTGTAAATAAGGAATAAAAACAGGTTGGCAAAATACTGTACTCTGCTATGGGAGTTCTTACTGAATTCCCAGTGTCTTTTGAAGCCTTCCAAACTCTTGGAGATCTGACTGTTGTTACAGGTTTGGAAAGATTTTCATTTGGTAACTGCCCCCTACAACTTCTCTTTGACAGGGTCTCTGGAGATCTCAGGTGCTATCACTGCCTCAAAACCCAACTGCTAGAATCCATATATATCCAGCTAAAATTGCTGCAAGACTGTAGCTGTAATAAGGATGATCTATTCCTTATTTTTAAACATCTTCCCTCCTTTTGTTTGAAAGTCTTGATTTTTTTGATTTTTTTTTTTTTCTCCCCACTTATCTCTTCTATGAACTTTAGTGACTGTGGAATGTGCCGGGTGGTGGGTAAAGACAGCATACAAATTAAATAAAGGAGGTGGGAGGGGGGTGAAATCCAAAGATTAGATCTTTTGGAGTCATGTAAATATTTAGTTCCAGTGTTGCAGACACTGCAAACCCAGTTTGAACAGCCTAAAGCATTGCACCCTACACATTTTGTAATTTGAGCCTTTTCTGAAGGCAATAAATTACAGAAGGAATGCACTAACTGTTCCTGCTATTTGTTTAAAATGTGTCATCCTTGCTAATTTATTGTGGCTAAACTTCATGCGAATGTCTCCTGCTTCTATTTTTTGATGATTAGACATATGTATTGTACATAATGAGTGTGAATTTTAAAACAAAATAACTTTGAAATTACTCTTAGTTCATCAAACTTTCTTGAGAATAGGAAAGACTGAAGAATCCCTCCATTCAGCTTAACTTTAAAAAAAACCAAAAAAACCCCAAAAGATAAACTGAACAGAGCCACATTAAAAATATGCAGAAATAAGTTATTGCAGCTGATTTTCAGAAATTTGCTTAGTTGAAATCTATCAACAGTCTGGCTTATCAGTTGCGGTAACAGATAATTATGGTCATGGCATTACAGTTCAGAGGGGTTTTTTTCGTACCGGTTGTGCCTATGCATCCACACACACGTATCTATTTTGTATGTGTATTTATATGTATCTGTGTGTGCATATACATATATACACATAGATACGTATATATATGTGTAGGTGCATGTGTCTATATTTATATGTGTATTTGTAACACAGGCTTACTTAGCTACTCCATGAATAAGACCATTTTTGCTTCTGGGGGTGTATGTGTGTGTATAGCATATATACTTCCTTTTTTTCCCCTTGTATATGAATGTGTGTAGTAATAGTGTAGAAGACAAACTACGTAAAATGTAGTAGGTGTGTGTATGTAACATATATACATCACATACAAAAGCTGTAAGATGTATGGGAAGACATTAATTACAATGTTACAATGTATTTTCTAGGTTCCTTTCCTCCCTTCTTGCCTCTCCAGCTGCTCCAGTACCTGGAAAGTGGCAACATTATCCATGATGGGGATTTCCCTGCTGTGGGAGATGTCAAGGGTAGTAGCCAATGCAACATCATTTCCTAATCTCTGTGTCAAATGGTACACCTGAAACATAAAACATCCTGATATTTACATCTGGGGTACGGTCTCTTGTATATTGGATCATTTGTCTTCCAGGTTGCTCTAAATCCTGTCAGGTCCATAGCTAACAAAAATGGGCCAGAAAATCATGATTGGTTATTGTCTGGGGTTTTTTGTGGGCTTTCTTTTCTTGTCCATTTTAACCATCAGTACCTCAGTATGGCAATCTGACCCCTGGTTTGCAGCAAATAAACATCAGGAAAAAAGTGTTTGATATTGTCAGAACATACTGTATCACCTCCACCAGTAAGGTCAGCTCTGAATATTGTCTATATCTTCCACTACGTATTAATGGTTTCTTCCAGGCTTAATTTATTCAAATAAACTCCTCCCTGGATGTGCCTCCTGAGGACCCATTTCTACTCTTGATAACCTGCTGTGGTGGGTTGACCCTGGCTGGATGCCAGATGCCCACCAAAGCTGCTCTATCACTCCCCTCCTCAGTGAGACAGGGAAGAAAAAATATAATGAAAAGCCCATGGGTTGAGATAAGGACGGAGAGATCGCTCAGCAATTACTGTCACGGGCAAAACAGACTTGAAGTACAATCGTGGCCAGGTAAAATGCCAGCGGGGATTACTGATGGTTAGCTAATGTGGTGACCTGAAACCTCCCAGCTGTGCACACAGGTCATCCCTCCTCCACCCCACAGGTCTGGTACCCTGTTTGTGATATCTGATTCTGGAAAGGAAAGCTCCCAGAGACAGGGGCTGTTGTTATTTGCACAAGGGCCTTTGGATACTGCTGCAAGGCAAATGACCTGCAGCTGAGCTGGTCTGCCTGGCAAACCGGAGTGTGAGTTTGCAGCAGCCGCGGGAGTACAGGCATGCTGTGCCTTGTGCACCCCAAAATGTTCAAAGGAGAATACCGTACCCCACGGCCGCAGCTCTGCGTCCCACAGTCCGGCAGCTCACCCTCATGCTGCAGTTTGTCCCCATTGCAAGACAACCCTGCAGCCAGGCTCCCTCCACCCGGAAGCCTGGAAAGCCCAGGAACAAAAGCTTTTTTTATAGGCAATACAAGTTTCTGCAGGAGCTTTGGATACCTTGCCTCTGCCAAGGCTGTCTCGTCTGCTTTAATGAAAGCAAGGCGCTAACGTAATCCCCAGGAAAGTTAGCAAGAAAAATGAGAAAGGAAGGAGGAAAACAGTCTTGGTCTTCTGAAGTTTGAGATGGTGTGAATCATCTGCTGCTGACTCCAGTCAGCAGCGAAGGAAGGAGCAGGAACAAGTATAAAAGCTGGGCCAGCGGCTGTGAGGATGAAAGAGTTTGCAATTAAGAGGTTAAAATGCTAACCTGGCCATGGGAGGGGGGTGATCCCTGCTGTGAACCTGTTTTACAAGTCACCTCGCTAAGAAAAAAACACGTTTCTGAGGAGCGGAGAGCAAAAATGAGTATGTAGAAGTTTTTCAGAGCCCGAGCTTTTGAGCATGCCTTTAGAAAATGAGCTGGAAGATGTTTGCCACAGATTTCTTTT
This sequence comes from Antrostomus carolinensis, assembly GCF_000700745.2. Lineage (NCBI taxonomy): Eukaryota > Metazoa > Chordata > Aves > Caprimulgiformes > Caprimulgidae > Antrostomus > Antrostomus carolinensis. The sequence continues at coordinate 38,952 of NW_010326945.1, read as the reverse complement.
GTTGTTTGACTAGGAAAAACACTGGGAGGTGTGGAAGGGTCGGCGACAGCTCTGGCATTTCAGCCAGAACATATAAACAAATTTATTCTTCTCTGTGACGAACAAATTTATTGGCAAAAAAAATTTAGTTTTCCACCATTTAAATAAAAAATAAAGACACCCTTCCAGTGCCTGTGCAAGGGTGAGTGTCTAGACTATGGTGGTTAAGGGTTTTTTTGTTATGTTCAGTTAAGTCTAAACATGGCAGGTAACTCTGGCATCTGGGCAGGTGTGGTTAAGGTTACCATGGAGATCCATGATGTCATGCTTGATAGAGCATGTCAAGACAGCTAATCTAACTTGTCGATGTTCAAAAAGTCCCATAGGCCAGAACTAAGCTTTATGCAAATAACAAAGTTACGCTGCAAAAGGGCGAAAGAAAATACGGCTGAGATATGGCGTGCGTTTTACCTGGCAGCTTGAAAGGATTATTACAGGCTTCATCATAAATTAAAACTTCTGGAACTAAAGGAAGAGGATTTCAGACCGTCGCTGGCCTTACCTGTGGAATCTCACATTTTGGTAAATAAGCCTCTTTCTCTCTCTGTCCTCGCTGTAAAAACATGCTTTTGAAACCATGGAGTTTGCTTCACCACATTGTTCCTCCTGGCAGCAGGGCTGAGTCAATAAAGCAAGTTTTGTGACATGGCATGTTCCCTTTTCCCTTTCGAAAATGAGTTCTTTATTTAATGAACTGAGAATTCGGAATTATTTGAAAGGCATTGTAATGTATTATGTTGATTATATGAATCATGCTGCAAAAATGTCCTAGGTAGTGTTTTGGAGGAGAAACTAGGAATGGAGACACTGTATTTATTTGTAGATTATTGCCAGATGTCTCTCCTTTAACTGTTAAAATAGAACCCTAAAATTACAACAGTATTTATTCCAGCATTTGATATCTGCAAAAATAACAAGGCTTTTTTTTTTTTTTTTTTTTTTTTTTTTAATGAATCATAGTATCAGTTGGTAATGCTGGGGCATTTCTTAATAGATCTTTTTTCTTTGGTAAAAGTACATTAGTAAAGGGTAAACATATTTGGAGAGCAAAGTCCAGGAACAGAAACACTATTGTGACTTTTTGGGTTTAGGTATAAAAAAAGGATATTTTCAGTCCCTCTGGAGAGAGAGTAAAATCCCTGAGTTCTTAGTTGCAACTACTTTTGTCAGTCCCGAGAGACGAAGTAAACATCAATAGGTAAGGGATAACCCCCCAGCCCCAACACTGCTGTGATATGGTAATGGGAAGCAGGTTTGGGGCTGCAAAGTTTACTTGGTTCAAATCACTTAGTTTGAAAAGGGTTAGGTCTAGTTAGGAAAAGGTGGGAGCTTGCCGTAGTTAATGTCCGAGCTTAAAAATGTGAGAAGAGAAAAATCGTAGGTTCTGCCTAAAAACACCTGAGAAATGTAAACTTGAGAGAAACTTCAGTTCAATGTAGATCCTTGGTAGGATTTGGGGAATGAGAAGGCTGCAAAATATGGTAAGCACATTATCTAATTTCAGGTGAAAAATGGTATAAAAAGGATTTCTGCTGTTCTGCATTGCTGGATCAGGCCAGGTTAAAGAAACTTTTTTGGAACGTGTATTGATTATTAAAGTGAATGGATTTGAAAGGAGTACAAAGTGAAGAAATCACTAAATAATTTTTCTTGATGCCAGCTCTTTTGCTTTGATACTCCTAGTTATATCTTGAAACTAAGCTAGTAATGGGAATATTGTAGAATTAATTTCAATTTAACCTTTCTCCCAAAGTTTGAGTGTTAATTATTTAGTACTAGAATATGTACAAATGACAATGTGTCAAAAGAACTAGCGTATTTTACATTCGTTACACTATTGCTGGTTGCCGCCATGGAATCAGGTAGGGAGAAATTGATTTAGTGTTAATATTGGGTGAATACTTTTCTGGTCTGTACCAGTGAAAGAACAGAGTTAAAAAATTACATTTGATTTTAAAATGTACACAGTGTCTATGAAGAATGTGATTTTAATCTGGATATATGTTGCTGCACATTTTTCTAGTTGAGAAAATCCATTTGGTTGACTTACTGCTTGGTTCACATACTGCTGTATATAATGTGTCATCAAAAAATGCCTATTTTTATCTGAGAGGTCAATGTGATGCAGCTAGAACTTGCTGTTGTGTCAGCATAGGCTGTAGGTATTTGTTGGGGAAAAAAATAGTTTCAGAAGTTGTTTCGGGAGATTTCTGTGAGTTCCTGCCTCCTCTCCTCCGATGGGTACTATCTCCCTGCCCAAATGAGATGGCAGCTCCCCCTCCTCCCTGTATAGTCTTTGTAAGCCCAACGGAGCACATTGCACGTTCGGGAAGAGAGGACTCTCTGCAGCATCCACGCGTGTCCCTGATCTCACGTGCCATCTGGTACAAAAATGTTTTGCTTTTCAGTGCTGCTGTATGTTAAGGGCAACTGCTCTTATTTTGTGTTGTTAAAAGCACCTAAGTAAAGCTATGAAACTGAACATATGAAATGTAATTACAGGCCTAAATCTCTGCTGGAATTCGAGCCCTTAGCTTTTGTTTTTTGAAGAACATGAGATGACGTGTCCATTTGTTTTGAGTTGAAACATGCTCTTTAGCCCCCAGATAATGCTGTGATTGCGAGATATTTATAAATAGCTTTGATAGATAAATGAACAAAGAGCTAGTTCATTAGCAAAGTAAAGTGAATTTACTTTGTATTGGCTGTAAGGGAAAATGTTGAGGAAGAATGTTCTGAGTAGAATGTCTCAGTGGAAAGTCTTTCAATTTTACTCTTTACTTTAAAAAAGTAAGGCAATATATTAAGGTACATACTAAACTACTAGTCCTAAGGTGTCTCTGGAAGTATGTGGCTTTTAACTAGAGTGATAATACTTGCTTTGATAAATATACGTTTCTTCATTTATATCTATCAGTTCAAAGTGATTTTAAAAAGCTGTTCTTTTGAAAAAGAAAACAAAACAAAGCTTTTCCCTTGCCTGCCGCCCCCGTCATGCATACCACACACCAGTGCAGTTACTTTGCCCCAACAGGATTAGTAACTTTTCTTCTCTGGCAACGCCTCTCCATTTTAAGTAGTATGTGTTGTTTGTAAATCAGAAGTCCCAGGTAGTTGTTACATCCTTACCTTTGTTCATGTGAGTTTTGTATGTGTATTTTTTAACCTAATTTTATGACAAAGAAACGTATTTTTAGAATACTTTGTATTCAGTTGACTGAATATATGCCCACAGTAATCTTGTTACAGTACTTATGGTTAGATCCCATAAAGAATCTAGGACTTTGGTATCCCTTAAAGCAGAGTTCAGGCAGCCGCATTCAAGAGAGTTGCCCGTGGAAACCTCTCCCACCCGAGATTCCTCTAGGTTTTAGAAACTTAAAAATATCCTGAGGAATTTATAAATGTGTTTTTACACATACTCAGTTTAGTCCTGGTGGTATTTGGGTTGCCTCTGTAGATGACTACCAAAAACTGCACTGAAGCAGTCAGCAGGGCCTCCTTTAGTGGGTGAGTTCAGTGCAGGACTAACTCCTTCAGCGGTGGTGGAGAGGGGAGCCCATGTCCTGTGCAGTAACCACCTGGAAGTAACCACCCCTGTGGCAGAGGCACCTCCTGCCTCCTCTGAATCTGTGCCTGATGCCCTCCTTCCTCTGGGGACACTTGGAGGCGTTTGGGATCAGCAAACACTACCTTTTCCCTTTTGAAGTCAAGCTACTGGACAATGACATGTTACGGAGTTCGGCCTCCGTAGCCCTGTGGTTAGCCCCTCAGGCCAGCAGCTGAATGAACCTCATCACAGGAGTGCAGAATTGAGCTCCTCTCTTCATGCTCTCCCTGGCCATGAGGACCTTATGCTCCTTTCATCTCAGCAGCAAAGTTTCAGGAGTCAGTGATGGAAAGCCCTGGCCCCAGGTTGCTGTAGCCTAGTTATCAAGGTCCTCTGCCCAGAGACGTAGATGTGGCTATTGAATGTCCTTCAGGCTTAGACAACCGGATAGCTGAATCTTCTCCTTTACAAATCCTGCAGAAGTAGATTGGCATATGAAGGGTGTTTTACCACTGCTTCCTCTTCCAACTCTACTTTTAAACCAAAGCACCTCAGGTTGCTGTGTTTTATGCCCAGCTCAGGGAGATGTCCTCAGATCACCATTCTAGATGGGGCTTGTCAACAGCACCCAACGTTCATTTCAAGCCCTTTATTCACTTATGAGAGTGCCAGAAGTTTGTGACAGAAGTGAAAATGAAGCCCTTGTCTACTGACATCTTTGGCTGTGCTGGTTTTGACCAGATGTTCTCTCTCATCTGTAGTTCTGGAGTTGTGTTACAGAAGGTGTGAGGATCCCTTGTTTGGCAGATGAGGAGCCTCACAGACAGGCGAAGGTGTTGGGTGAGGGCAGCAGACCATGCTGGTAGCAGAGCTGAGGTTACAGTGTAGCCCTGGTCACTGGTCAGGAGTTCTTGCTGTAGCCTGTGATTAGCCTCAGTATTTATGAATATTTGCTGTGTCTCAAGATCATTTCCTTGCAAATGGTTGTGAATGTGCTTTGGTTGTTCTCTTTTCAGCTGCGTAGTCCTGTTAGCTTCCCACTGGGAACATTTTTGTGTTCTTTACACATTGTCACTTGGGAGGGGAGCACGTATTTATGTCAGTCATTAGCAAAATAAATGCACCTCTGGACCATTGCTGTTGCATTACAGCATTTTTCAGTTGATTTTCTAACAAAGGCAGATTGTGCTGAAGTCACCTGATTAACTGGCTTGGTTTAACCATAATCCCCGGGATTTAAATCTCCTTTCTGGGCTCAAATAAGAGAACAAGAGTAAATAAGGCAAGCAAAGCTCCTATAAACATATATTCTGATTTCCTTTCTTTTCAAATGAATTGAGTATACCAGGAGAAACAGTGCTGCTGTTAAAATTGCAGCCAACACCTGTGACTCTGACAACAGACACTGAGATGTGTGTTTCTAATGTTCACCCTATCATTGTGTAAATTCAGTAAATTTAGAATCTGCTGGTATTACCTTTTGCATCTTGACACATCAGGCCAACACAGGGACTTTTGGTTGGATGAGATTACATTTTTAAGGGTCCTTTTTTTGTTTTTGTGGGGGTTTTTTGTCATTAATTAGTACCTTTTGTACTGCTGCATTTTGTGTGGTCTCTTGTCTTGTGGATTGTAGTGATTGCATTCATTCACTAGGAGTTTGTTGCCTTAGTAAACACTGAGCTTTTTCATATGTTTTAAGTTTAGGAAAGGTTTTCACTGGCTGATAATACACTGCCATAGGTGCACTTCACTTTAAAAAAAAAAAAAAAAGGAAAAGAAAAAAAAAAGAAAAAAGAAAAGAAAAAAAAACAAACCCCAAAACTTAACCTAAACATTGAAATTAGTTGTTAGAGAAAGGAGTAGAGAAGCTATTCTCTTAGATTATGTTTGAAATCCAGAAAGAACAATAATATATTTTCAACACAGCTTTTGCCATGGGCTCTTCAGGAGGTTCTAACAACCGCTGAGGAGGTGGCTGTTGGATAATCAACCATGCACATCATGCATGTTCTGATCTTTACTAGTTACAGATTATTTTGTCCCACATCTTGAGATTTATTTTATCTTCCAAAATTATGCTCTGGTTAGTTGTAAGACTGGTTCTTCTTGATACATGAATGTCCAGTTCTGTTTTGGATTGCTAAATTCTTGACTATGTTAATGTTTCATGACTGTGAATTCCAGAGCTCAACTAAGTTTTAAGAATATTTCAGCCTCTAAGGGGTTTACATTTTTTTACATATGCATTTAATAGACCATCTCCATGCTCTTGCATTGATTTTATTAAAAATAGAAAAACTAACTATAGTTCAATTTCAATCAAAGTTAAGTATTTTTTCAGTCTGCAAGGAGATGTCTGTCTTCCAAGGAAGGAGGAAGGCAGCAAGAGGAAGAAGTAAACAGTGAAAAAACATTTTTTTGTATTTGAAAGAAGTTGGGTCTGTTTTTAAAGTTTTCATTATGTACTTACTTACAGATACACTTACTACCAGATGAATAAGCAGAAGCTTTTCCAATTTGCACCTATTTTGTGGGTATGTGGATGTCTAATGTCTGGAAACAGACCTGCTGTCAATGTCTATGTATGAGCTTTGGGCTTTCTTCCACTGTGCTTTGAAAGCATAATTTTAGCTGCATTTATTCATTTGTAGCCCTATTTTTAGTAACACAAAATACCATACATCAGACTGTTGTAATTAGTAATAAATTACTCACAGAAGGAACAAATATTTGACTTTGATTAGAACAAGTAAGAAAAAATGTCACTTATTTCCCATTGGCTGAATAAATAAATAATTGAACGACATTGGTTGGTTGTTTTAAATAACAGTAAATATTGTTTGGAAGAAAGAAGAATTATTCAGCATAATGTAAAAAGAAAAATTAAAAAATATACATGTCACATAAACACTTCCATTAAAAATGTGTACCTGAAAAGCTAGGACATTTAGAAAATTTCCTGTAGATCTCGAAAAACTGCTTTATTTCCTATTTCTTTTCAGAGAAATAATGATTTCAGTTGGTCTAGGTTATATTTTTTCCCAAAAGTCTTAAAAAAACCCCAACAAACAAGCCTCCAAAACCTCACAGATGTGGTGTGTTAATTTCACTCTTTCATCATGCATATCATGCATTCTTTATTTTTAAAAAAGCCACTTCATATTAAAATTGCTTTGTAGCTTTGCGCTATGTGGATTAGTTGCGCCAGGGGAGGTTTAGATTGGATATTAGGAAAAACTTCACTGAAAGGGTTGTCAAGCTTTGGAACAGGCTGCAAAGGGAGGTGGTGGAGTCACCTTCCCTGGTGGTATTTAAAAGATGGGTAGATGAGGTGCTTAGGGATGTGGTTTAGAGGTGGAATTGGTAATGTTAGGTTTATGGTTGGATTAGTTGATCTTAAAGGTCTTTTCCAACTACTATCATTCTATGATTAAAAAGACAATATTATGTCAACATCTACTACCCAGGGATGTGGGACAACCTCGGTATTCCTCTGCACTTAGACTGGAATTGCTGTATTATTGCAGGTACTGTGATTTGTCAGTAACTGCTGGCAGTATTTTGGGTTTTTTTACTAAGGATTACTATTGTTTCAGTTGGTTTTCAGCTGCTAATCTAAGGTGCAATCTCTTTGGCTAATACTAAACCCAGCGTGGGGGTACAGGCAGGATGGTGCCTTCTGCCACCCCAGTGTGTTCCTGTGTGGGCGAGCAGGGCCGAAAGGGTTTCTGCGCCATGCAGCCTAGGGACTCTCTCTGTTTTACCACAGGCAATTCGTTGGTGTCTGTCGCTGGAGAATTTAAATGAAAAGGTGATAGAAACAGCATCAAAAGCTTTCTGGAAATAAGTGAACTTCTCCCTCCTGAATATTGGTGCCTTCTGCCACCCCAGTGTGTTCCTGTGTGGGCGAGCAGGGCCGAAAGGGTTTCTGCGCCATGCAGCCTAGGGACTCTCTCTGTTTTACCACAGGCAATTCGTTGGTGTCTGTCGCTGGAGAATTTAAATGAAAAGGTGATAGAAACAGCATCAAAAGCTTTCTGGAAATAAGTGAACTTCTCCCTCCTGAATATTGCCGTGGGGTGGAGCGAGGAGGTGCAGATCACAAAATG
>NW_010326945.1:0-31030 GCF_000700745.2 Antrostomus carolinensis | reverse complement strand
CCTGCTGCCGCTGCTGGTCCCCGGCACGCCGGGCTCTCCCGGCTCCCTCGCGCCTGGCAGCTGACGGGCGCTGCTGCCCAGGCAGGGCTCCTGGCCACCGCTTCCTCATCCCGTGCTCAACAACTGGGTTAATCCCATACACAGCCTGGGACCCTGCTGCGAGGAGGAGTCAGGTTTCCTACTGAGGCTGATGAATAGCTTTCAGTGATGCAGGACCATTGTGGAGGTCACGTATGATTCTTGGTTGTTGCTGTAGCTTAATTCCACAAGGGATTTCACCATAGCATTAAGCATTTGTGTTACTTTGATCGTGCTTTTTGCGTACGTCTTTTTACTGTGTGTGTTTTAACTTCTTTTTTCATTGCTAAATCATGACCTCCTGGTCTCGGGTGTTAATCCTGTCACAAAAGGGTAGTTCTAGCCCATGTGCAAATGTGTATTTGTTCAATCCCCACCCCTATGCAAGCAACCATGCAACTATGAGAAACCAGTATTTTTTATATATGAGTCATTCATACACCCGGATGTGTAACAAAATTTCACATCAGATGAGGCTCTGCTGCATATGCACACCTATAGAAAATCTGCACCAGGAGGAAGAGGGACGCATGCTGCTCCTGGTTCTGTTGTTCCATGCTGGTGGCAGTCTGCTACTGAAGGGATGGATTTTGAGAAGGAGGTAGCCACTTGTGCATCTGTGACACAACCGAGAAGAAAAAGGAGCCTCTCAGCTCTTTGCTGCTCCTCTGGTGCCTCTTCTGCCAGACAGGTACAGCTCTGATGAAGAGCCATGACTTTCCTCCATGGGGCTTGTGCAAGAGTTAATTAAGTTGTTGAGTAGATAATTTTTTCAAAATACTGCTCACTGTAAGAAGGAATGTCCTCAAGTGTTCATTATTGTTGTCCTATTGTCTATACTGTTTCAAGGTTGATTTTGAAAGGCACAAAAAACTTCAGGTAGTTTTCAATAGTTATCAGATGTTCCTGAGAGGGAGACTGACTGTCTACAGAAGAAGGGCTTCCCTTGAACCATGTTAAAATACAATTTGATTTAATCTCATGGTTTCAAAATTTGTCATATGCTGTCCAAAACCCAATATGGAGACTGTTTATATGGAAGGTTTAATCTATTTATTGGAAGTCTTACAGAACTCTGGAGTAACTGCTACTTTGTGGGCCTCTTCTGAATTGAAGGAGTTAGAAAAAAAGTAGACTTCTGCTCTGAAGACTTCACTTGGGTAGTGAAGATGAGTGAGCTACTTTTTTTTTTGCCATGTCTTCTTTTGCTTCTGCTGTAATATTCTGGATTTGAGATATCTTTTTTCCCTCATGCTGTGACAGCAGGTATTGCTTTGTTTTAAAGAAACTGTGAACTGACAAGTTCAGTCTTGTTTCTGAATGACTTAAACCTGTCTCAGAGAAGTTATTTTACCAAGACTAGTTCTACTTATAATATGTTAGATTTCTTTGTGACTGTATTATGTAGGCAAAGCCCACTTGGAATTTAGGGAAACTTTTAATAGTTATAAAAGGAAAACTGAGGAAATAAATAAAAAAAATGAGAAGTACTCAAACAGGTACTTGTGAGATACTTCTCATGTTGGGTTGGGTTTTCTTAATGTACTTTTATGTATTTCTCAACATACCTATTAGCAGTGTATTACTAGAGAGAGAAAGGGCTGGGTTTTTTGTGATATATCACAGCTATGTGATTTTAGGTGTAGAAACTGGGGCAAAACAATTCTGAATTGATACCAAAAATCTTTTCTGTTTAAGGTGGTTACTCCCAGTGAAGACTCTTTTTCCTAAGGAGACATATAACCTTTTAGGTTAGATTTACTTGCTGTGTAGCATTTTAAACACACCAGACTAAAACTAATGTGGGGTAAAACCTACAGATGTATTGAGTCGCCTGGCAAAACAAGAGCAGCTTAGATAACCATTTAGTAGCTTATTGTGGAAAGATAAACATGGAATTCTAGGTATTTTCTACAATAAAAAGAACTTCTATGTTCTTTTGATCTATGCTTTCTGCTGCCACTTGTGAGACTTCCCTGGATACTGCCAAAATGTCTATGCTTTTGTCATTGCCTTTCTCTCTTCTTCTTCTTTTTTTTTTTTTTTTTTTTTAATTTAGGATCACACTATTAGATTTTGAGAGCAGAATACCTTTTTAACTTCTAACTTCCTCTGAAAAAAAGGAGTCAGACAAAAGTTATCAAGTCTTTCAAGTGAGGTTTGTCTAGCCACTGCTGCTTTGTTTTTGGCTTATCTTCCCTGTGGTTGGAAAACTTTCTTGAATGTCTGGGATCTGTGATCTTTCAGAGGTCTTTTAAAATGTAGTCATCATTTCACTGTGCCTTCAAATAGTTTTAGTGGAGATGAGGGTTGATGAGCTAGTTTTACTTACCTCAGTATATGGCTAGGACCTAAGTTTGAAAACATACGGTTACATATCATTTTACTGCTCATTTAACTAAAACAACCAGCCTGATTTCATACTGCTATCTCTGCCAACCCACAAAATCACCTGCATTTCTTCACCCATATTCAGGAAAGTAGCTGAGTCTGGCGGTGTCCTGTTGCAATAGGCACATTTAAGTTATTTTATCTGAAATCTAAGAGAGAGGGAAAGTTGAATAAGAGTTATATGGGGAAGGTAAGCCTTGATTGGCTATGGAAAATGTTTTGCCTTTTAAATCAGAGGCTGATAGTTCAGGAGCCTTTTCTGATTGCAGGTATGGTAGCAGCATGCCTCGAGTCAGTTATAGCTGTGTTGGGTGCTGCACACAAGTGCAGAACCATTAAAATCCTTTTGAAAACTAATGACCTGCACAGGCTGCCAGGTTACCAGTGTATTGACATATAGTTTTGTCTTTTACATGGCTAGACTGCCTTGGCTCACAATTAAAGGGAGAATTTCCAATTTTCTTGTTAAAAACTGAAACAAGTAAGCAGTCATAAACATAGCTCTGCTGTTTGATCATTTGACATTTCAAGCACCAAGAAGCATTGCAAAGAACAAATCTGCCTAGCCCCATAGCCCATGCAATATCTCTTATCTCTCCTGTCACTTTGTTCTCATCTAAGAGGAGGATCAGCCAGTTGTTTCTCCTCTAAGCCCCTGCTTCCAACACACATTAGGCATGAAGCTCAAATATCCCCTGCAGAAGTGAAGCTGGTTGTCAGCAGTTTAATGAAGGGACCCTTTTGCCCTACTGCCTTTCCTAAAAGCTCCAAGTAAATATGTGACAAGGCAGATGGTGTGTAATAACCAAGCTCTTCCTATTAGAAGGTCTCAGTAAGTAGGAATATACTAACATCAAACTGATTTCACCATCCCAAGTAGATATTTGGGTTAACTGTTGTTCATTGTAGATGATTTCAAAAGCATCTGATTAAATTGTTAATAAAAGTGGTGGTTTTCAGCAGTATTTTTTAACTGATAATATGATTGCAATTTGCTTCTGTGAGTCTAAAGTACACCAATCAAAAGAAAAGTGATGCTGAGATCTAGAGACATTATGGGAGTTGTACTTTTCCTCAGCCTAATCCAACAAGACACAATCAAAACAAGTTAATAATTCATCATATTAGAAAATTTCTTCAATAAATAGTGTACTATCAGCTCTGTTTGACTTGAAGGAGAGCAGCTACTATACCTTCACTTAAAAGAGAGGGAGATAGTCCTTCTTATCAGTAGAGCTTTTTCTTTCCTGCCAGATATTGTGCTGGTCAAAAAGGATAAGGGCTAAGATCGCAGTCCCTGTAACAGGGCCTTTCCCCCCTTTTTTGTAGTTAGCAGTCTGAGAGTCAACAGGACAAAACCCGTGTTTGTTTCTCTGACACACTGCTGTGCTACTTCACAGGAAAGTAGCGCAGTCTTAATCTAGGTGGTGTTATACCGTATGAATTAATCCAACCATTAAGAACAAGCTCATTGTTTAAAGATTTGCAGATACTGTTTCGCAGGCCAAGAAAATTCTCAGAGTTTTGTTCAGCCACAGTATTAAGTAAACGAAATGAAAGCAAACCATGATGCAGTTGTTTTGCTTTTTTTTTTTTTTTTTTCTGTGGCAGGGTATTTGTTTGTCCTCCCTCCTGCATTACAGGCTGCCACAAATCATTTGTAGAGTGCAGTGACCTGTACAGAAAGACTAGTAGTAGGAAGTGCTTAGGGATCACTGTCTTGATAACTGGAGAGAGAAGATTATCGTAGCATCCAGGAAAATACGTAAAGGATGAAATATCAAAAAGATACAGATTCCTCCCAACATCAACCCCTTGTAGAGGAACCAGAGGTGTATTAGCCTCCAGCGTGGCTGGACCATCGGAACAGATCATCTGGCATGATTTTAGTCATGGGAAATAGCTGGTCAGTGATACCAGCATAGTTTCTACTCCTCCTTCTGGAAAACTGAAAACAAGAATGTGATTTACCTGCAGACACAGACAAGGGAAGGTCATCATCTGGATGTTTTCCAAAGGAGGTTTTAAGGAGAATGATCAGGGTGCCACAAGACTTCGTGCCCCTTGGGAGAGGGAGAAGTAGGTGATGTTTAACATTTGAAGAAATCCGTTAATTTCTCCAAAGGTCAGTGTCATAAAGTACTCTCATTCTGGTTTGCGAGCTTGAGTTTAAAAAAAATTGGGTCTGGTTGCTCAATCTTAATTTTTTTTTTTTTTTTTTGTAAATTTGTGGTGAAATTAGTTCATTTGGGAGGAGGTAAATAGAGCTAAACCTTAAAATTTTCCATATAGAAAAATGTTAAATGTGGTCACCTCCTGAAACAGTTGTTGGGAGTTTGTTAAAAGGCAGATTTTTATAGAAATGTAGCTTTTTACTGGGATCTGGACTTTGGTGAAGAAATTAACTCTACTTAGTCTGCCAAACAATTGCATTGCAATATTTTGCCATAGGAGTTTGACATGTCCTATCAGGTACACAGTATCTTGTTACAAAATCTGTGTATCCCAACCTGAGAGAGAATATTTTAATATGAGATTATCTTTTGTTTCCTGAATACTTCATGATTCAAATACACAAAAGAGGTTGGGAAGCAATTCTTTAAAGGAGAGACAGGTGTTAGAATTGTAATTTCACAGAGAAAGTTACAAATAAAACAAGCAAGGAAATATTTTAGTCAGATGTGTAAACATATCTGACTAAAATATTTGGCTGAAAGATAAAGCCAGAGGTAATGAACTATCAGATTCAAGTAGCAAATTTAGGAAACGTGCGTATGTGTGCGCGCACGAATGTCTGCTCTGCACACTGTTCCTGTGCAGCCAGATCTGCTGCTGGTACTGTAGAAGCATGCAGCTGTCTGCAAAGTTACTTCTGATGGCAGAGTAGAGCCAATTAATGGTTATGAGCATGGTGTAAATACATGATGTATTTAGGTAAGTTTTCAGTATACTGCAGTACTACGTGGATCAAAGTTTTCACACATAAGAGCTTAAGAGAAGATAGCGGTTGATATTGAGAGAGCTAGCAGTGACATTGCAAACCTACAAGACCAATTGATTTTGTAAACTTCAATCTTAATTTTTGAAAACTTAAATGGAGAATGAATTAACTGCATTTGAGCAAATGTGTGATCGTATGTCATAGCAAAGCCTAAGTTGGAAAGGACCTCTGGACACTATCTGAACTGCTATAGAAAGCAGAGACTTAGATTAGGTTATCCATGCCCCATCAAACTGGGCCTTGAATATTCTCAGTGAGGGAGATTCCACCATTTCTCTGTGCAGTGTATTGCAGGTTTTTTTATTGTTGTCATGGTGAAGTTTGTTTTCTTCTAGCCAGATGGAATTTCCAGGAACAGGGTTAGCTTACCCTCGAAAACAGTAACTCTGGAAGGGATATAAGGGTCTTTTGAACTGCAAGTTCAGAAGAGTTCCTAGTGTGATGCTATTGTAAAAGAAGGAGTTATTTTCCAGGAAGACAGTGATTTGGACTCAAGAATAGCCTTACCTCTGGATGCGCACTGTGATAAGAGTGCGTGCTGTAGTTTCAGACTCAGTATTGTTGAAGGGATGTTGAACCATGGGAATGTTGCAGAAGAAAGTCACCCCAAATAGCCTGAGATCTGATTAAATTTTTCTGCCTGAGAACAATGATTTTTTTTTTGTCAGTTGACCCTATCAAAATAGAGAGCCTCCTTGATTAAAAAATGTAAGTCTCTTGAAGCAGGAGAAAATACACTGGTTTCATATTGTCTCTTAAGAACAGTGAAAATCATAACACAAACTAAAGGTTATAGCTGGAGAGCTGGGCAGATCCAAATCAGGAGTAGTGCACAACATTTTTCACAGTATAAATGATTCATTATTCTGACAGATTATTAAGGGAAGCATGAGGTTCTTAATCTCTTTAAATCTTCGAACTATGACAGGTTGCTTTTCTAGCTGATAATGCTTTAGTCAAACAAAAGTTACTGATGAATAGGGCTAACTGGCAGAGATTTATTGGCTCCTCTTGGCCTTGATTATGCAACTGAGACTCTTGGCTATTCATGCAATTTTAATGTTTCAAGGACTGTTCATAAAGGACTGAGTTTGACCCAGCTGCTTTTGAATATAGCACTGTAAGAAGAATGAGCTATTTCAGAAATGAAAAATTGTTTTAGTATTTTGAAATTTAGGTGACTTCAAAATTTAAGATACAAGTAAGAGTCATAAGTGAAATATTACAAGAAAAAGAATCAGAGTGAATAGAGTTAGGGTAGAGTTAGGGTAAATAGAATTTACAATTTATGATTAAAATTATAATATATATTTTCTCCATATCCCAGTCAGGATACCAGCACATAGGTATCATAGAAAAGCACAAGAAATGCCTGAGTGATCACTACCTCAAAAAATTCCCAGACTTAAGATGTTCCTAATTCATAGGAATTTTCAACTTCGACCAAAACCTTTTAATTTCTCCTCACTTATTCCCTGGGAAAATTCTTGCTTACCTCAGTAAAATTTTTGATAATGTTAGAGAACTCAGGATTGTTCCACCCTGAAATTGTTACTTTGTAAGATACCACCAAGGTCCCCCATTGCTTCTTGTACTGTCACTTGCAAGTAATGGATCTCATTCCAGTGACTTTTTCTGAACATGGACAAAACTACAATACACCTAAAGGCAATCAAGAAATAACCCACAACTGAATTATTTTGTGGCATGGTGGCATGAGGAAGAAATAAACAACGCCTTCATTGGAGCAATGTTCAGCAATGCTTAGAAGTGTACCTGAAAATGGGACAGTGCACCATGTTGACAGTTATTTGCTGGCACAGCAGAATGAGAAATGGGAGTCTGTCTGGAGGAAGAAGGTGACAGAAATCGGAATGAGTTTTCCGAGGGAGAATTAGAACAAAGTGACATAGTCTGAGAATGAGAACTTGTGTTAGGATTTGGGCCAGAAACGAGGAAAGGGCAAATACTGTGTTTGCTAAAGTAATATGGGAAATCTCTAAGCAGACAATAATTCTTTATATGATCTTATAATCACAGCAGTATGTGGAAAAAAAAAAAAAAAAGGAAGGGAAGCAATATATTGCATATGTAGTGTTATAGGCTTGAAGCATAGCATGAATCATCAATCCTCCTGAAAGGCATACACAGTTTTAGAAGGGGTTAAGTGAAGTCCTGCTGTGCTTCAGAGCTGATTGCAGCAGGAGAAGAGCTTTGTGAACCCAATGACTGAGGTGAGTGCTGCACAAATCTGCTGGTGCTGAGGAGCTTAATTCTAGAAGCTGGGAAGGATGCTCTGATGTACAGGAGGTCTGTATGTGTGTGCCTGGGGAAATAAGGCTGTGATTTGGTTGTGTGTAGCCCAGCTGGAGGCAGGTGTGGGGATCTTCACTCCACTGGATAGATAGTTGGGGCTTGGACTAATGATTCAAAAGACCGTTTGAACCATATCTACTTTAAAATACATTTACACATGAATATATAATATTCTTGTAAAATTTTCTTTATTGAAACTGTCAGCAAAAATGGAAGTTTTTGTGATTTGTAAATTCCAGTCATGTGACAGATAAGTTGGTAGTATTGTCAATTCTAAAGATGTTATCCAGCTCTGCTTTCTTTCTGTAATGCCCGTCTTCCCTTCTCTCTTCTTAGACCTTAATTCCAAAACCAAATTTGTAATAAGAGCTGATAATAGCCTAAATTTAAAAAAAAAGAAAAAAAAAAAAAAAAAGAAAAAATTGTCTCTATCCAGTTTATACTTTGTCTAGTCTGTCTAGTCTGCATTCATAAATACCTGATTATTGCATTAAACAGTAGCAGATGTGACAGTAACAAGCATAAGAACTAAATTTTCCCCATGCCCCAGTGGTAGACTTTACAAGTTTATGTGGGTACCCCCCACAGCAGTTTGGAATCTCACTGTCAGCTGTAGTGACTCTACAAAATAAGCAGAGAAGTTCATATCCAGGCTCTTTTGCTGGTGTTTAAATTCAGGAGACATGAATTTTCAAAAAAGAAATGCTGTTACCAAGAATTTTAGAAAGACATTTTCCTGTTTTTTCCTCTGAAATTTTAGCCTGAATTAATCAATTCATAGGTTATGCAGTCCTGTGTTTCTCTCTTAGCATTCTTCCTGGGTTTGGTCTGTCTTCTCTACCAAGTCTCCAGGCTGTGTGCAGAACTTTGCAGCTGATGAGAAACATGCTTCCAATGTTATGTACTGCTTAACCTGGGTCGCAGTCATTTCTGCCTGCAGTTCTCAGCCTGGGGATTGCTAGTGAGATGTAAATACTGTGAATTTAAGCTTATGGAAGACATTTAAAATCACATGTAAACCAGCATCAGAGAGAGGGACTGAGATTGTAAAGCTCCTTGAAAAGCACACTGGAGTGCGAAATTGTTTTTTCCCTCTATCCCTTTGACTCTGTTGCTGTTACAGATCCAGCACAATCTCACTAACCATCCTCTCTGCAAGTACCTGCCCTGTGTGTTGTTCCACCAGCTGGTGAAACCTCAATTTCACCATCTCTGGAGGCTTCTGTCCATTTCTCCATGGTCTGAAGGGATCAGTGTTGAGTTTGGAGCACCCTTTCTTTACAGGACCTGTGCTTGGCTTGCATGGCTCTCCTGCCATGGAACCCTGAAGTGAGGCTGACACTTGAATGCATACTAACAAGTTTTTCTCTGAAATACAAACATGTTGTATATTTGAATTAACAGTCTCCCTTCATAAAATCATAGAACCATTTAGGTTGGAAAAGACCTTTAAGACTATCGAGTCCAACCACAAACCTAGTACTGCCAAGTCCACCTCTAAGCCATGTCCCTAAGCACCACATCTACATGTCTTTTAATGCTTGGTAACCCTTTCAGTGAAGAAACTTTTCCTAATATCCAGTCTAAACTTCCCCTGGTGCAACATGAGGCCATTTCCTCTTGTCCTGTCACTTGGGAAAAGAGACTGACACCCACTTCACTACAACCTTCTTTCAGGTAGTTGTAGAGAGTGATAAGGTCTCCCCTCACCCTTCTTTTTTCCAGGCTAAGTAACTCCAGTTCCCTCAGCTGCTCCTCATAAGACTTGTGCTCTCGATCCTTTGCTGGCTTTGTTGCCCTCCTTTGGACATGCAACATAGAAATGTTACTTTAATAGTACTTTCTGCATAGAAATGGTACTTTTAAGCTATTTCCTTAATAAAATTTCAAAGGATTTCTGCATCCCCCTGCTGTGGTGAGGCTGGAGAGCCTGAGGAGGAGAGAGGTGGATGTGAGAGCATGGATGAGCCTGGCACAGCAGTAGGGGCAGCCGTGGATCCGTGCCATCAGCCGAGTGCAGCTGGGCAGCAGTGACCTTCAGCATCCCTCAGCCATCCCGTGCCGGTGGCCAGAGTCACTGTGTGACCTTTCCCAGGGGAAAGCTTTCTCCCACAGCATTTTTGTGGAAGTCTCTTGTATTCAGGCTTGGAGAGGAGGGGAATTTTCCCCTCTGTTTGTGTTAAGGGAGCGTATTTATGGTTGCTGCCAGTGAAGCATTTTGCACAGCATAATGCTATTTGGATAATAAGGCACTAAGATGAGGACATCAGAGTTCATATCACTTTTAAAGTTCATGTAATTTTTTTAAATACTGGAAATGTTACTTGAAGGAATGTCTGTGTGCTGTTGTGTTGCAACAGTGAAACAATAACGTTTTACTTGAGACCTTGAAAATATTTTCCTCTTTCTACTAAGATTGAGCTAACTTTCCACCCACTTGCCTGGAAAGTTGGCAAGAGGCTGAGGAACACTTACAGAGTTTTACTATTTAAGTTAACCTATGCATCGTGTTTGTACCTGGATGGAGAGACATTTATTTAACTCAACTGTACAGAAGGAAATCTCAACTCTGGGAAACAAATCTTAGAATGTGTTGCTTTATAATTGTTTTTTTCACTGAAAGTTAAGGAAACTCATAGTCCTGAATTAAAATGAACATCAAAATGTCACTCAGTATCTTAAAAAAAACCCCAAACAAACAACAAACAAACAAGATTTGTTTAACCACACCTACAACTGGTGGAGAATTTTACAAAGGTCTATATTATAGTATGTGGTGCTTGTTTATAATGAAGGCAGACATTGTTTTAGAAAAATAAAAACAAACGTTAAAATCCATTTTCTGCCTTGGTTTGCAATCCATGCATATACAAAAGTTAGGGCTTTAAGTCACATGAATTACAGAGAATTTTACATTGTCACAAAAGGAATTTAATAGCATTTTTATGTTCCTTAAAAGTGGTGACCAGCTTTATATTAAATTTTAAATAAGTAGGAACAGTAGCATCTATTACAGATACTATTTTAAGCTTTGTGGAGTGAGCTAGTACTCATTCAGCTGACGGGCCATGGCATGGAGGCTTTCTGTGCAAAATAAAAAGGAACATAGAACAAAATTTAATCCAGATAGAACCGAGCCAAAGGTGGATATTCAGGGGACACATTTGGATAGAAAGGGCGTCCACAAGCCAGCTTCAAACTCTTCTTGTCCCCAGGAAAGACAATTTTTGTCTTAGCTCTTCTTCCAAGATCAATAGGGGTAACTCTTCAAAGCACGTACAGTGATGATTGTGCAGTGAGGGTTAAGGGCACTGTCCCAGCAGCCTTCCCAACACATCCACAGAAGCAAAGCATCACAGGTGGGATTTTTGAATCGTTCCTCTGATGGTGCAGATAAGCCATAAGCTCTGACTAGACAGCAGGTTTTAGGAATTTCTCCAGCGAAAGGAAATTGCCAGGTGGTTTAAAGCCAGTATGTCCAACTCTACCCAATTCCTATGACAGTGCTGCAGGATGAGGCAGAGGGATCATGGCCAGTGCTCTCACTGTCTGGTGGTCTGTGGCTACTGGCAGCTTCCTGGGGAAAGCAGGAGCTTAGAAAGCCCATGGGCTACTCATGGTTGTAGCAGGGATTCCAGATCTAGAGTTTATTATAGGAGCACAGAGGGAGTTATCTCCCCACTCAGCTCCCTAAATTCAGCCACATCTGTGGTTTGTCTAAGTTTGGTCATGATAATTTTAATAATATCTGAAAAGCTCAGATATTGGTTCACTGAGGCAGAATAGTTACATTTGACAGGCACTCCAATAAAATAAGATTAAAACAGTATAAAAAACTTGGACCTAACAAATCTGAAAATATCCTTTAGGATTTCTATTGAAAGCAGAAAAAATGATAGGGTAATTTTGCTTTTTTTATTAAAAAACAGCAGACAAAACAGATGGGAGACATCTCAGATTTGTGTCTTCCTAATGTGAAGCACCAAAGGGTATTTTTTCTGTTTTTCGTTTTGAACATGGGAGCAGAGATAGTTTAATGGGTTTTGTTTTAGCCTCCAGTTCTTATATGTCTTGCACTTGAAAACAGTGTTTTTCGCTTCCTTTATACCAGATGTTGCACTCTGAAGAATAATTTCTTAGTATTTTCCAAATTCAGTAAACTGCCTTGTTAATGATGTTGGTTAGGAAATGCACCAGTTCATAGCCAGCGATGTACCTAAGGCTGTTTATAGACTGCGGGATGGGATCCGTCACAACTGAAGTGGCTGAGGAAGATGAAACTTGATCCTTTTGGACAGCTGTGTACTTGCACTGAGGGGAGACAATCAAAAAAGGAAGGATGACACTGATTTTTTTTACACAATGAGAAGTTTGGGAATTTGTAGTTATTTAAACAGTTCTTCGGGGTCTGAATGGTCCCCAGGTAGCAAAGCAAGTAAGTTCAGATGGTTGATGACTTGATTAAGCTGGGTGTGTTAAGGTAATTTAGATAATATTTGTGAGCATTTTTTTTTTTTCTTTTACAGAGAAGGCTTAGTGAAATATGAATAATTTCCTGATGGATTTATTTTGTCTTATCTTTCTGGATAGGGTGTAGCACTAGGCATTTCTCTGAAATTCTCAGTTCTATTTCCAAGTATTATTTCCAGCAAACTAATTGTGAAAGATCATTTACTATTACTCACTCCATTACACTTTTCCCTTTGTTTTGCAACGTGTTTCTCTGCACTCGTTAAGCCCTGAACAAGCTGCTTGAATAAGTTTCTCCCTTAAGATTTTCTGCCTTTAAATCCCTCTTGCAGACTGGCACATTCCTCTGTGAGATCTGTGTGTACCATGGCATCTTTGTGGACTAACCCAGTGCAGCTGCATGGCTAGTTAGCGCAAGCAATCTCACTAATTAAGAGAGGATCCCCTTAGGGAGTTGAATCTACAATTCAGTACTCACCCTGAAGGAGTTATCTAAAATGGATCAGATGACATGTGTCTTAAAAATGCCCACTGATTTGTAAGGGAACCCAGAGTGACAAGTTCAGCTGTGGGAATCTACAATGTAGGTGTCCTGGGTCAGGGAAGAGCAGTGTTTGAATAATTTTGTCTTCTAAAATACTTTAATTAGTGAAGTTAGTGCATTGCTGTCCTTTACTTGTTTTTCTTAAAGTTTGAGCTCTGTGGGGAAGGGACCATCTGACTTCTTGTTTGCCCAGTGCTTAATGCATAGTGGAGACTGTCACGATGTTATGTAATTAGGGTAATAATTTTTAGAACTTGAGGTCAAAGGCTGACAAAACCATAGGCGTTACAGGGCAAGACAAGGGCTGCCAAACTCAGTTCAAAATTCAGAATTCATACTGCAGGATACTGTCCTGGTTAATGAAAAATATTGAGATACCTGAGGATCTTTTAGATAAATTACAGTTTTTAAACAACTGTGTCAATCAGGTTACAAATAGAAAGCATAAAGCACTGTGGAATGATACATTTCCTTTATATAGCAGCACCAATGTGGCAGTAGTTCAAAAATCAGTAGAAGGAAGAAACACAATATGG
This sequence comes from Antrostomus carolinensis, assembly GCF_000700745.2. Lineage (NCBI taxonomy): Eukaryota > Metazoa > Chordata > Aves > Caprimulgiformes > Caprimulgidae > Antrostomus > Antrostomus carolinensis. The sequence continues at coordinate 17,694 of NW_010326945.1, read as the reverse complement.
TTGGGTAGTTCAGATACAAGGATATATAAAATGTCACACAGGGCATAGAATCAAATAGTAGCTGGGAAGGATGCCAGAAAGACTTATGGTTTCAGTTCAGAAGTGCTTTTAGTTACATGTCTTTTTTTTTGTTTGGAATTAAAGTACCATTTTTTCTCCTATGGCCTTTTCTTCAGGAGCTTCTCATGTAGTTGTTTATTAGTAAACAGCTGCTTGCAATGAAAGATGATTACTTTATAGCTGTAGTGGTTGCTGCTAGATGTGTTTGTTGATTGGGAACTGGTTGCATTTCTGTTTGTTCTAATATAATCCAGATAAGAATATGTAAGTATTCTTAAACTAGGCAGATAATTCACAGAAAACCTACAAAAAGACCAGATAACAACCATGATTATACATAGAACTTTTGACCTTTAGAAATCCTTAAGGTAAGAACTCATTAAAGTGTACTAAATATACATGCTAGTATGAAAGCTTATATATTATAAAATATATATAATTACTAGCTACGTATCATCTGTCTATATATGTGTGTGTATATCTATAAAAAGTAAAGATTATGACAAACATGTTTATTGAGCTCTCCCTATGAGATAGGTGCTTGAGAACGCTGTGAAGTAAGATACTTGCTTGATATTTATGTACAACAGTATCAGAATTGCTGGTGTTGTTGGTGACTTGTTTGTTCAAACTGTTTAAAAGACAGGATTTATTGGAGAGTGAAACCTTAAGATTCAAATAATAAAAACCCTATATATTAAAATATTATTCAAATCTATAAGATACAAATTCATTAAATTGTAGCTGAATACCTGAGATAAGTTGATCTTTCAATTGGGATAGTTTTGTCCAGTGTAGAGTCAAAACATACCCAGCCCAGAACATACCCAGCTCTCCAAATCTCACCAGACTGTCTTTCTCCAACAGCTCCCAAATATCCTGCTTCAATTAGTATTTTGTCTTCTCAGATGATTGTTTCTTGTCAGTATTTTCTCCTCTGTTATGTGGTTGCTTGAACTATTTCTTGAGGGTGCTTTGACCACCTACTTCCATGACTTGGACAAGCAGTTTTTCCTTTTTTTCAGTAGCTGGTCTGCAATACAAATGAAAGCCTGTATATGGAACAGCTTGCTGTTCCAAATATGAAAGTCAGAGGAGTGGGAGGCAGGAGTGTATCGTTGAAAATTTTCCAGCCCCATCCATACTGTGTCACACTAAGTTAAACTCTCACCTACTTAGTGACATGCAGTTTATATCAACTTACATATGAGCTTTGACTTTGCCCTGCTAAATTGAGCCTGAGCTTGTGAGACTTAAATGTCAGAAGTCTGGAGTAGGTCAGAGCAGCAGAAAAGCATAAGTTGAAGTTGGCCATACTATTAAATTTGTGCTTTGCTATACATAGCTGCTGTTGCCTTTAAAGAAACACTATTGACCAAGAATTTGCACTTTGTCTTGAAAAAATTGTGCAAGTGATAAATGAAATCATTAGACAGAAGGCTTAGAGAAAAAAATTCCTTTTTATTTCAGCTTATTTATCCTCTTGATGACATTTGTTGTACATTTGGTCAATCCTTTATATTTTGGTTGATTTGTTGTTTGTTTTTTTTTTTTTCTTTTCTTCTTTTTTTTTTTTTTTCCCAGAAGACATAACTGTAAGTCCACAGCAGTAATAAGTAACCCCAGTAGTCTTAAACTACTTTTCCTTTGTTGACATTTTTTGAAAGAGAAGGTGTATTGATAATGATTTAGAGAGTGGCCTGTATTTGCATAAGTAATTACAAATTCAATTTAGAATAAGTTAATTAGGAAGAAATTCTTCACTGTGAGGGTGGTGAGACACTGGAACAGGTTGCCCAAGGAAGTTGTGGATGCCCCCTCCCTGGAAGTGTTCAAGGCCAGGTTGAAGGAGGCTTTGAGCAACCTGGTCTAGTGGAAGGTGTTCCTGGTCGTGACAGGGGGATTGGAACTAGATGATCTTTAAGGTCCCTTCCAATCCAAACCATTCTATGATTCTATAATACTACTTAATGTACATTTTTAATGATAATAGGATTCGATGGTCTAACTTCTGTTTCTCACCTAAAAATGCATAGCTATGCAATAGAAAATTTATTTTATAATATATTTATCAAAATACTCTGACTGTTCAGTGATATTGTTATCCACATGCAAGCTATGGTATTTTTGGATATAATTTATGGGGGTAAAGGCCTTTCTTTCTAGGATATGCTCTTAGTGCCTCTCTACTGATTTTCAGCACTTTGTCACTATATGTTGTTTTGGTCGCAGAAGGTCATCAAAACCCAAACGAACTGGGCAAAGAATTTGGTTGTGACCTGTGATCTCTTTCTTTCTGTGAACTAAAATCTTCCTTTGATAGGGGTGATAAGAGGAGCATGTGGACTTTAAATGCTTAGAAATTATTCTACCTAAAAAGCAGAAAGAATAAATGCATGTTTCATGGCCTGCTTACCATGAATAACTTTGCCTGAGATATCTGATTTGTAAACCTGGAGAACAAGGAAGAGGAGTGAGTGTGAACTGCTTTTGAGGTTTTGTGGCCAAGTGCCTTTCTGCTTCCCTTTCCTGGAGGTTTTGTGGCCAGCAGGGAGTAAGTAGGGGTTTTGGCTTTTAGTAATCAAGAACATTGTGTCAAACCTTAAAAAAGATGAAAATATGTAAAATTGACAGTAGTCTGGTATATAGTCTAGTTTAGTCATAATTCTGGCTCTTTGTTTTAGTGTGTAATTACATCCAGAAGTGGACAGTTTTCAGCTATGTTTAAATTCTTCCTTGCTACTTGAACATAATAAACAACATGCAAAGTTGATTCTTGGTGTGATCCTCACATGGTTTCTTCAAATTCAAACTTGAAAACAGAGTCTGTTGTTGAGACTTGCTGTACCTTTCTTGTTGGCATGAGGCTTTTGAACTGTTGCTTTCTTACTCCAGAACTTCTTTTTCCTGACATTGACTCAGTAGAAACTCAACCAAAGGCGGCTTTAGTAAGATTTATAGAGGAGGTGCAGTAAGATGTAGGGGAGAAAGAAATTAATTAATTAGTTTTCAAAAATAGAAAGAATCCATTCCTATTCCAGGTCTTGGAAATCTTGTCCAAGCTCTATGAATAATGCCAAATTTAGTGGCACTATTTAAGTGCACTGATCATGCATGTGTGCAGCATCTTATTTCCAGTGCTGTTTGATCATCAACACTAAAGCTCCAATCTCACTCCTGAGACAAGTAACATCCTTCTTGCCAGCTTTTACTAGATTAACAGAAAGGAGAAAGACTTACTACTCATGTCTCAAACAAAGGAGAGGTATTTCCCATTTCTAGAAGAACACAATGAAAGCAGCACATTCCTCTCCTTGTCTTTTTGCAAGATTTTTTGGGGGGCCTTGTGGACCTGCTGCTTCCTCCTTCAGTAGTGGCTGCAGCCTTTAGCTGCATGGCCTGGCTGGCCAGCACTTACATTAACACACCTTTTCCACTACATAAACTGTAAAGCTCATCATAGAAGCAAGAGCTGAGCTAGATAAAGTTTAGCAAATTTAGTGGCAGGAAGTCAGGAGTGTTTTGGACAGAAAGGTAGGCTCAGAGGGCAGGAATGGACAGATACTCAGCTTTCAAGCCACTTTCTTCCTCCTATCCCTAGAACAAAGGTGCCCTGTGAACAGCTGTTTGTGGCTCAGTCATCTTGAATAGTTACTCTGGAAGAAGAAGAGGAGCAGAGGGCAGGGACAGGTTGTCTTGCTTGGTTCCTGCCTCCTTGGTAGGAGAGTAAGACTCAACTAGTCTCTTGGCCACATAGCATTGCCAGGGGAGCAGGTCTGTGGGAAACAAGTCTTAGGAAAAAAAGCACGAGAAAGAAATGTAGTAATTGATATGTTAAATTGTATAGAGAGAGGATTGTATAATTTTTTTAGGGTTTTTTTTTTAACAGACTCTATTCATGGGAAAATCTTTTTAATAAAGAAAATAGGCAGAGGATGCAGCTTAGACTGTGATACTTCATTGCACAAAGGGAAATTCCTTCCCTGTGCAGAAGGAAATGCCATAAATGCATTCCCTGTGAGGTGTAACCATTGTGCACAGCAAATACAAGACCAAACTTTTCAGGAAAAACATGAGCCTTCAAATAGACTCCATAGTTAGAACAAGTTAGTTAATCCTTTTCTAGCAGCAGCGAAAACAGCCTTGCTGCACGGTGTGGGTCATTGGCTAGTTCCTCAGGCAGCTCCTGCAGGCATTTTGTCTTTGTCCTCATGCCTTTGAGCATTTGCAAGGTGAAATCACACCATGTCCTGCAGCTTTGCTGGCTTTGCAGTTTGCGAGGTGTAAATATAAAAAGTGAGGTGATTTGATCAAAACCGAGAGACTTGGACATACTTCTACATATTGCTGTGAGTCAGGGGAAGTGAGTAAACTCCTTTGTTGGACAGTGCTAATGTTGGAAACATGAAGGCCATAACTGCAGCGTAGAAACAAAAGGCAATTCAGAAACTGAGTTATGCATCCAAGTTGTCTCGCTATCTGCCTTTGGTGTGGTGCTGAGCAGTGGTTATGAAACTGTGCCCTGCATCTACTCATGTCACTTCTGATCTGCAAACCTGGTTGCTGAGTGGCAGGCCACTGCCTCCCTCCCCTGGCGTGAACACCCCCCTGCCCTCTCCTCTGCAGCTGCTGCTGGGAGCCTTTCCAGAGCGTGCTTTCATCTGACGAAGGACACAGACACTGAAGTGATGATATGTGCAGCAGAAGCACAAATGGGGATGATTTAATATGGTGGGCAGGCAGGCTCTGTCACTCAGGCCTGTGACAGAGAACTTAAGCATTTCCCCTCCTTCAAGAAACTTGAAGGTGGAAGTGGCTGTGCGTGACACTGCTGCATTTGCTGGTCCTGTCCTCCTGTTTGTCTGCCTGTCTCATCCTCACATGGATATTCCTTAGTCTGGGAAAGATTTCAGCTTTTAAAGAGGAAATCTGGTGTATCTTCTCTTTCTAAGTGTTTGTAAAAAAAGACAGTGTTGCTGAGTGAGAATCAAGCATCTTGATTTCCAGTTTCATAGAGATGCTCCAATGCTGATGTAGACATGAGGGAAAGGGCTCTCACTTGCTGGAAGGGTGGCTGGAAGGACTTAGAAGTTGATCTCTCTTTTTCTCTCTCTCACAATGTTCCAAATGTGCTGTTCAACGCCCGAAGTTTAGATTTTAAGATCTACTCTTCTTTTGCAGCCATGTTTGAGTTAGCTGATCTGTGTAGCAGTTGAGTGCACTATCTCCCTGAAATAGTGACATGGTGTTTGGGAGCATGCTAGGCAGAGAACACAATAAGGTTGCTTCCTCCTCTTTTGGGGTTCTTGTTCACTAAAAGATCACAGGATTGGCTTAAATGTGCTCTGTCCTGAGAGTGTCCTCTTTAACCAAATTTAAGAGGCTAACTCACCTTGAGAGTCTCCCAGGGGAAGGATGAGTGGTCTGTAATCCACTCTTAAAAACTACAAAGACCAGGCAGTTTGCAGATATGCCCAAGGACTGAGGGAGCAGCAGCAAAGGCAGGAACTGGGGCTGCTCCACAACCCAGGGGAGCACCGCAGCATGAGCAGAGCTGGGTCCATAGGACCATCACCTCCAGGGGCATAGAGAGTCCTCTCCATCTCCTGCTGCTGTGTCCATCTCACTAAATGGACCACGTAGTCTGTGAGCGAGAGCCAGAGTAAGCCTGGGTTTTCTGACCAGGGCCAGTACTATGGCAAGGAAGAGGCCAGCTGGTCAGCCTTGTCACAGCCCTTTCAGATCTTACACAAAAGCTTGTAATTACATTTGGGTTGGATTTCAATAATACATGAAAAGCCATGTCTATGATTGTACATTTAAATACAGCAACTACTCTGCTTTTCTGGTTTGGTGAGGATTGTGTGAATCAAAAATACCTTACTCATCTGCAAAAAGGCTTAGTCCCAGCAAATCATGGCTTTAATTACAGGAAAAAATCATAAACTACTTTATATGCAATTAAAGACACTTTCTTTTGGAGATATTTTTCTAATTTGTATTTTTTCCTAAAACCAATTATCCAAAATATTATACTCTTTCATGCCTGCAGTGCAACTTTGACTTGCATATAAATTGATTTTTTGAAATGAAACATTCTTTATGTATAATTGAAACTTGAGACTATTTTACCTTTATTTAGGTAATTGATTAATAGGTCAGATTACAGCTGCTGGTTACTAGTATCCACTAATAGTATTATGCTACAGTCTGCTCGTTTAGATAATTGTATTAATTTAGAATGTAAATTGACACAATTACAATGGCATTTTTAAAAAATGTCAACGTCTTTTGTGTTAATGTCTAATCAGCCCTTAATCAAATGCTGGAACTTGAAACAGAAGATACCTTTCATGCTGAAATTTAATATAATGCTGGTCCAGAGCCCATTGGTCTTATGGGAAGACCCGTGTTAGATTTGGACCGTGCTCTTTATTGATCTGTTGAAACACAGCAGCCCATGAAGAACAGCATTCAGATTCAGACTGAACAGTGGTGCAACCCAGAGCTTTCCCCAGCAGCTACAAACAAGTAATGGAGTATTTTGTGGCAATGGTGGACCTGAAGGCTAGGCAAAATATGTCCTGAAGGATATATGCCCCTGTGGTAGCTACAAACCATGACATGGGAAGAAGAGAAAGGAAGAAATTTTGTCTTCTTGTCCTCAAACTGACAGTCCTTCATGGGCAATAGGTCACGTTTCCTGACTTAGCTGTCACCTTTAAGGAGAGAGGTCACCCCAAAGAGAGAAAGGCACAGAGGCCATCTTGAGAACTCACGGACTGAGAAGGAACAAGCAGCACATCTTGAAAAAATAGTATCCCTTCCTCGATAGCTTTGATATTGGAGATATTTGATTGTTCTCTGTAAATTTATTAGATGGATGAAAAAGAGGGGCACAAAGAGCCTAGTTAAAGTAAAGGAGGGTGCTGGCGTAAGGCCGGCTGGTATGTGTTGACTTGGGTGAATTTAAGCAAGAGGCTCTCATTCCCAGGGTAGCTGGAATGCTGTTCTGGAGCAGTGTGAGCAAAGAGATTGATTCCAAAAATCAGTCACCTCCTATGCCTGATTGCCTGCAAGGAATGAATGTGATAATCCAGCAAAAGTTATTATGCCTGTGTGCTCTCATGGCCGTTACAGCTGAGCCGTCCTGGTGCCATCCTCCTTAGTGAGTACGTGACTGGATTATTGAGAGGATATGACTGGATGATGGAAAAGCTGTCACAGTTTTCTGGAGGCCACCTTGGGAAACCTTGTGCCTCAAAACCCAGTCTGCACATGAAGCGAATGTCACGAGGCCACTTTGCACCACCAGCCAGTACCACCACCGAAGTGCTGGCATCAGTGTGGGGCTTGGCCACCTGAGCAGGGCAGGAGTTCACACACCTCCGTGAGTACTGCTCGCACTTTCAGTCACTCCTGATCTGACATGCGATCTGGGGATTTTACAGAATCTTTTAATTCAGCTGTCAAAACTATGCAAACTTAATTATAGGTGAATTTGACATAAAAGCTTAGCTGCAGTGTTTTCCCTCAGCATTTGTATTTGCTGTTGGAAAGCTTCAGCTCATAAATCTGCGCAGGTAATGCTGATAAAGAAAATCACTAACAAAACATAGTTTTACAGGTGGTTTTAGGTGAATTTTCCATCAACTTTATGTGCCTGTACCATGTCATTGTATTCTTTTCTCAGCCATTAACTTCTGCTGTGAAGCATGAGACATTGGATTCCTTTTGGCTTTATCATTTGCATCTGTCACCCTTGTGCATGGGCCTGCTTAATGCGCCTTGGTCCACAGGGTGCCTTGTGGCCCCTGGATGGGTTGCAGAGGTGGGGGTCCCCATGGTGAAGAGCAGAGGTCCCCATGGAGGCCAGGGTAGAGGTGGGCACAGGGAGAAAACAAGCCCGAGGTGGCAGCTGGAAGAGTTGAGAGATGGGATGTGGCTCCTGGTGGCTCTCTCTGTACTTGATAGAGGAATACCATGAATGCCGGTGGTAATGGCATCTAGTTAAGGAAATGAGAGCTCTCTGGATATAGCTTTCTAAAAGGCACATGGCTATTAAAATGTATCTGTTGAAGGAGAAAGGCACAGGCTTCACTGAAGCATGTAAGTGCCAATTGGGAGATGAGGGTATCCAGGGCCACTGGATTTCTTTTTTGTGACCTTAGGCAAGCCGTTTGTCCAGTAAGTATAAATCAGCTGTTTCCATTAATTTTTCCTGCAGCAAGGCTAACGCGTGGGGTAAAATTGCAAGTTATGGCTATACTGATCTAACAACCCACTATCCTTCTTTACTCTTTTCCCACACACTGGTTAAAGGCTCACTGAAACAGGAGAAAATTAACCTTGGTGTTGGGGAATGAGAGGAGAAGGTGAATTGTTTCACCTTATGCATAGGGTGGGAGATGGGGATATGTGGTTGGGAAGAGGGCAGGAGAACTGAGGGGGTGGTCCCCCCCTTCCAGCTGCACTGAGCTGTTAGATCAGCTGAGCCATAAATATGTGTCTTCAGCCTTAGATTAGTTCAGGATGTAATCCTTCATCTTTGCCCTTCCCAAGGAGTCACTGCTGAAGCTCTTTTATTAATAGCAAAAATATTTATTCAGACACAAGTATAACCATTTGTTTCACTTTTCCCTCCAGAGACACGTGAGTAGATCCCATTTAAGTAAATGAGAATGCTGCACACCTAATTAGAGACAGAGTTAAGTCCACAGTCTTGTGCCAAAATGCTACATCATGGACTAAAACTTGTGGAAATTTAACATGGAGTCACAATTTGTTTGCTATATTTAAATCAAGAGTTTAAAAATTAAATGAAAACCAATACACCAAATAAAACTCTGTAATCCAGGCTGTAATAATAAATCACATACTGGGATCCTAGTGCAGATGAGGGTGATACTGTAAGTGCATTGACATTAATTTTGTAGTGCCTCTTGGCTTCAATAGATCCAAGATTTCTTTGGTAATGTGCTTAGAGTCTTAATTTACTAGCAAAGTAAGTTGTTTGGGATTTCCTGTTTCCCCCATAGCCACTGATGATGTGATCAGCTCCTGGGGCAAGAATATACTCAGCTGGATTTCTCTGTCAGCATCAACTGCCTCCTTTTTTCATCTGCCTCCCAAACACTTCTCTGTTGCTGGCTGACCTGTCTGCAGTACACAGCCTTGTCGGGTGCTCTGGCTTGTTTGGCTTTTAGATTCGTTTCCTAAGAGGACTGTGGATGGGTTTCACACTGTCATGGTGGGTAGGTGAGGAGGGGTTCGGAGACAAAGGACATGAAGGAAAGGCAAAACAAGCTTCAGAGTTGTGTGTTTTGCAGAACTACTCTTCCCCTCCCCAGTTTTGTTTCATGTGACTTCAACTCCTTCCACTGAATGGTGGCAATATGATGATCTTTGTCGAAGTGGCTGATTACATTTAGTAAGGAGGTGTCTAGTGGTGGCAAATCAATTACAACAATCGATTTGTAGCTTTTTCTATGCTTTGCAAAAGGTATTCAAGTTTCATTTGCAGTAGCTAATAGAAGCAAGTGAAGAGAAAATAGTTCATAAGTAATAATTATTAGTATACAGCAGTAAAACCTAGAAGATTAATTTTTGAAGAAAATTAATTTTTATCATTGCATGTTACATTAACATACATAAATGGTAATTCATTTAATGTCCTTGGGGATGTAAAACAATATGGAAACTTGCATAAATACTCCAAATACATAATTTTAACAGCTTTTGTGCTCAGTTATTGCCATTGGATTGATGTCGAATATCTAGTATTGTATTGGTTTAGCTGTAACTTAAAGCTGAGGCTTATGACCTGGTAAAAAGGTAAGGTGTATGTTCTGTCTGTACCTTCTCTGTTCCCTGCGTACCAATATTCTCAATGCCTTCAGAAGTATTTGCGGATATGCAAGAGGCACAAGACTGGCTACTAAGGTGTTGACTACTCCTTATTGTTTTGAAGGATTTAGCAACTCCTTTATAGAGACTTTTTCATTCATTCTACATTTTTCCTGGTCTTACTAAAGATCTCATTTGGCAGGCTGATGTACGTCTTTGTTTTTAAAGGCATCAGTATTATAGTACCATGGATATTAGGCAGGTTTCTTGAAGTTAAGCATACGTGTGTTTCTGCCAAGTTTAAGGAGAGACAGGGAGACATTGAGCTGACATCTGAATAACAAATACCTTAATTTTCAGTAGAGGTGAGAAGTGAAATGTTCCTTAGAACATTCCAGACAGGTTTCATGGACAGCAAATGCACTGGGGAGTGATCTATGAGCACCTTTTGTCTCCTAGATCAGAGCATAAATATGTTTATTCTTATATATCACAGTAATGAGGGCTGTGCAGTGGCAAGCACACACCTGGCTGACCAGCAGATTGAAGGAGTGAGGAGAAAATTCATAGTTCTTTGATCTTGTAAACCAAGCTTATGGGTCTAGTGTGTCTGAAATTAGGGTAGGAAATAAGGATGTACTTAGGAGTAATCAGAAAATAGATTATAGTGATATGTTACTGATGAAAAGGAGAATTCAGTTACAATGTTTACTCCCTTATTAGTTACTTTATTTTCTATAAGGGAGTCCTTCTTTTCTGTTTGGTGGGTAGGATTCATGTGTAGCCCAATTTGCTTACCCCACCACTCCAATCTCTGTGTGTCAGGAGAAGGGTCCTGTGCACAGAATTGTCCGTGTGCGAAGTCTTTGCTGCCTCCAAGCAGCAGTGGAGAGTCATTTAGTGCTTATATGGTGCCTCCTTTAGAGACAGGCTCCTGCCTCTAAGGTCTTCCTTCCTGTTCATTATTCAATATCTATTTTAGTTTGAGCACCAAAAAAAAAACCTCCAAAGATAAACGGGCACTGTTCTCCACATCAACTGTTTCTGCCCTGCAGATTTAAGAGGAATAGTTTCTTTTCCACAGGAAGAGTAGCCAGGGGGCTTTCAGCCAATTACTGCAGTGGTGTGTAGACCACAGTAAAAGAGGGATTACTTCTGCCTTCCGTAGTGAACATTAACCACCGCTGTGCTACACAAATGGACCTTTTATATTTTATCTACTTTGATATTCTAAGGAAATGAGAAGTCTTTAAATGACAAAGCCCTGGTAATAATGAGGCGAGTTATCACCACATGGTTATTATGAAGAGCATTTTCTTTTTATACTAATGTGTATTAGAGAAGAGTCAGGTTCCTTGTTTGCCTTGGAAGGAAAACCATTCAAGCTTACTCTTGTCAGACTTCTGTGAAGAATAGAACATTGTTATTATTTGCGAGAGATGACCTAGTCAAACCTGGCCTACCAGTTGTCTTCCTGGAAGCTCCATGCAGTCGTGGCTCTTGTCGTATCTGAGCTTTGTTTAATTCCACCTTCAGCTCCTCATCAGGTTCAGCTGCTGGTGTTGGCAGTCAATTCTACAGGTGTTATCTCCAGTAAAGTTACCTTATTTGCAATTAATCAAACAGTATACAAAAAAAGTAGGACTTGGGTATTTTGTGACCAATGTAGACATTACCTGTAAGGCAGGAATTCCTTTGAAAATGAACCGCAGAAGTTCTTCTGTAGAAGCTGGTAAACCTGCAAGTGAAGGACACTATTTAGCACCCACAATGTCCCTTAGATAGGGTTGTTTTAACATATATCCCTGTTCATAACCTGATCTCATTCATGATGTATTTGGAGTAGACTGGCCATAGACAGAATCGGTTGTAGATACAATTAATTGCAAATAGACCATATACTTAAATTTTATACAATAACAGCTGCAGGTGGAATTTGTAAATCACTATTCACTGTGACTTCTGCACTGATCTTGTTTTCATGCAAAACCCTGTAATCATGTTTTGGGTATCAGTCAGTGAATTTTCACTGAAAACAGCCAGATGCGTAAGGACCCTTGCAGTAGTGCTGTGCTCCAGAGTCACTAGTACAAGCATGGAGCCATCTCTTTGAAGACTCTTGCAGCCTTTTCATTGAGTTTCAAGCAAGAAACTACATTTCTATCCAGTGAAACTGTGGAGCAAACCATCAAGAGCCTTTGCAGTGTTACACTGTAGTGTACACTTCTGGTGTAGCGTTACACTAAAAAGTAGTGTTACAGTACTATTTTGTAGTGTTCGCATACTGCAAAACTAGTCACAGTGTAGAAATTAACATATGACCTTTCCAGAATTGCATATGGTGAGTTTTACTTTAAACCTAGTTAACAACGTGGATGAGATGGCATAACCTATTTAAGTATCTGTGTAACTTTGTCCCTGTCTGCTTTTAATGTAGATGCTTTTATGTACTATAGGACTTGTATTAAGCATCTCAGTAAGCCCAGCATCCTTTACAACAAGCAAGAAGAACCTAACTGAAAACAGGAAACTTCTTAATCTCTGTAAAGGGATTGTTTGAAAACTTTTTCAGAGAAAAAAGGCAAATTCATAAGAAGTTTGTGCCACTTTTAAGCCTAGCAGAGTAACACATTTGGATTCTAAAGCTAATTGGAAAGCAGATTTTTGTAATTGTTCAAGTGTCAAGAACAAAGATGCTTAAAAATTGACAAAAAAGGAGTGCAAATAACCATAAAAGTAGACCAGATACTGCATAGCTGGATATGCTACTATAAAGGATCTGAAAGAACTACAGAAGTAGAAGCTCTGGGATTCTTCCAGATGTGTGAAGTAATGCCTTCCATTGTTATGTGGGCAAGGCTGTTTGTCTTGGCCATAATTTAGGAAGGATTTTGTATGTTATCATCAATGTATTAGAATCTGAATAACAAATCTTGGATATAATCTTCGTAATCTGTTCCTGTCGAGGAGGGACCGAAGGAAAAAAAGCTTATGGTAAAATAGTTTCAACCTATTTGATGAAAAAAAGAACATATCACTTATTTGCTTAGAATAGCTCATAATTTAGGTGAATTTTTTTCTGTTGAGTGATTCATAATCAAATAGTCTGCTCACTACTCAAAGAGTAGTGTGCTCTTTGTACTGTACTTCTGGGTATCTCATGTCTGCTTTTGAGTTCCGTACTGAAATGGAGTAATTGAATATGTCAGACTGTCCCATAAAACAAAAATGAATAAAGTAAAATTGATTGCAATGTGTTCTCCATGTTGTGTACCTGCCTTAAGAAATTTCTCTTTATAGGTTGTTGGAACACAGTGTAGCTGCAGCTCATATACATTCATATATGTGCTTATGTCCATTTATATGTTATTTCTTATATGTGTCAATATGTATCAGAACTTACCTTCCTTTTGCCCTGTGACTGTGAGTATTCTTTGAAGGTGCATATGTGAGGGTGTCAGGTAGTAACACCTTGTTGAACCTTCAGGCACTCATGCTAGGTGATGTTTGTTAGTTCTCAGTTTAGAAATCTGAAAGGTGGAGCATCTTTCAAACAATGAAGTGGATAACCTGGAGATTTTGCAGGAAAACAACTTTTGCCTTGTCTGGGTAAAAATGGGGAAGAAGGTGAATTTCTAATATATGAAGATGAAAGCAATGCAAATTTGTGAGCAAGAGAGATGTAGGTATTCTCATTTTCAATATGTGGAATATCAAACATAATAGGAATTACTTCTATTTATTTATTTGCTTGATTTTTTTCTTCTGTCTTTTTTTATTTTAAGGAAAACCCATAATTTAAGTGAAAAGAATTGTATGAAAAGGAACTTGTAAATTTATTTTATCACCCAGATAATCCACCTGCCTAAACAGACTTTAATTTCTCAGTTTCCTAGCAGTTTCCAGTTTCTAACCGATGACCCTACTTGCATCCATTTTTTCCCAGTTGCACCTAAACACAAAATCTGTATTCTGATTTGGCATCATTTTTGATAACTTAAAAAATGTTAGTATATTGGTTTGGAGGAATGAGTGGCTTGCTGAAACTTTTAAGTGTCTAACTTAATATAACACAGTCATTAGACATCCAGAGAGTTTACTGGTCTTTAGATTACTTTCTTGTGCATGAAGGTTTTGTGGGGCACAGTGCTGTGGGGTTGTTCCATAACTGCCTTCATTTACACAGTTTTGGTCAACTGCATTTCAGATTCAGAAGGATTTGCGTTGTTCTGCTGTGAATCATAGTGCTTCATTATGACATGTGCACTGACAGTTGTGGGAGAGATGTGCTGAAAGTCCCTAGGCTACATCAACCTTTTCAAACTCCCACATGCTCCTTCCCATTTTTATTAGGAGCTGCTCAAAGTCAGTTACACACCCTCTTTCAAACTGTTCTGTGTAACGCAGGTCTATCTTGTTGCCTGTACAGCACTCACGAATGACTGGGCAGCCGGTATGTTAATTGCTACCTTACTGAACTGACCAGAATGGTATGTGGATTTTTTGTTCTTGCAATCTTTTTGTGTATTCACATTTTCTCTTTGACCATATATTTTGTTTATTGTTGCTTTTGAGTGAATTTTGTTCCCTTCTCCAGGCTTTGCAGTGTCTGTTTACAGAAACTTGCACTGTGAGACCTAATATCCAGCTGGGGACTGTCCCTTAAAGGTGCAGTACAAATACATTATATTTTCAACATTTTTTGTTTTATTTTGGCCTCATGCAAAAGAGGTTTTGTTGCTATCTCTCAATTCCTATTTCACATACTAGTTTTACAGTTATTTCTCTGGCTATTTTAAACAGTTTTGTTTGGGAGGAACACAATTCAGTGCTTTACAAATAAGCCACTACTCAGCATGGGAAACAAATCCCTGTATATATGGATTAGGGGGTTGGTCATGGTGTGTCTCTATACATAGTACACATTAATCTGCTTGAGAGGTAAGATGTGTGAATTGCTGCATGTCTTAATAGCTTTGGAAAACATGGAGTTGAAGAGCTGGGCTAGCGTGCTTGTTTGCTTTCCCATGTTGAAGTGGTAACTGTGTACTGTTACTGCAGCTTGCTGTTTAGGAAAAAAAGAACGAGAACGTTTTTCCTACTCTGTATGCCTCGCGGAGCAGGGAAAGTAAGACTTTTAAAGCTGCTATTGTGCTGGGGGTTTCTGGAATGTTTGGCATTGCGTGTTCAACTTTGGCATTTTGTCATCAAAAACTGGAGGAGAGCACAGGCTCTCGAATATGCAGTTGGGCCTCTTGAGCTCCTGTTAAAATAAGCTGGCAAACAAACCCCTTTAATAAAATGCTGGTACTGGAAAAGATACAGGGTCATCACTTCGTTAGGCTACATTTCTCAGCATCTCATTTGTTTCTGAAAGTAAAAGAGAGATGATTACCAGATAAGCAAGACTCATGATGAAGTGAGATCCTGGCCGCACTGTGACAGGGGACAACTCGAGCACTGGGTCAACCTCTGAGCCATGAAATTTCCCAGTGACCTGGGCAGGTCACTGGTTACAATGGCCATTAACTTGCCTTTTAGCCAAGGCAGTTGTTTCTTCTCTCTTTGTGCTCTTAAGATGTCTGTCATTCAGCGATGTACATGTGGCTTATGATTTTTAGTTTGGGCTTTCAGTTCCTCTGTAGCCAGTCAAAATGCCCCCCTGGAACCTCCCAGGGCATGACTGCACTGAGGAGGTGGGAGGGGGCTTCTGGCTGTAGGAGCTTGGGCATCGCACTGCTGTTGGTAACCTGGCAGTGACAGTGGTGACAGTGCTGCAGAATAGCTGAGGATTTTCTCCTTACTGGTAATGTTATTTTTCCTAGTAATTTTTCTCAGGGTGGTTCACTTAATCAATTTTTACTCAATCTATTTCTTGATTGCAAATCCATATAGCTACTACTCATACTTGCAACATTTTCTTAATTATCCTGCTCTCTTACCTTTAAAAGGAACTATGTGTTTTTAATGTGTACTGTGTGGGATGCCTGTGTAGGATAGTTGAAGGAGGAAACGGGAGAAATGACAGTCTGGGAAAGTAAAGTAACAGAATGTTTAGTTATTTAATTAATAAATAGTTAAAATTTTTTTTTCTCCTGTTAGACTCTTTAGAGTCTATGTATCACAGTTTGCTAATAGTAACAGCAGAACTTTCCTGAGTACAAATAAAAGGTGAGGGAGAGAAACTTCTTTTAAAACAAACACTTCAGCACTGCTCAAAATGGTGACTTCAGTGCTGTTACAGAAATTGCAGTATCTTTCCTGTCATGCCACACCAGCAAGTGGGAGACTAGAATAAGAAAAATACTGTCTTGGGAATCAAAATAATTTGGTGGAGGGGGAGTCCATGGAGAGACCATGTGTGGCAGACCAGGTGCACTAACAAAGCTATCTTCCAAATACTCTTATGTGTGATAGTGACCAAGTATGGTCAAAAAAAAAAAAAAAAAAAAAAAAGGTTTTGATGAAATTACTTGTTTAGGAAGGTACTTACCCTGCTTTCTGTTTACAAATGAAACACTCTTGTACTGCCCTTCCAGTTCTCTGGCCAGCTCTGCCAGGCACTTGTTGCTGCCTTGGGAGAAGCCCATGTATGCCTGGCAAACTAAGCATGTTGAATGAAGGCAGGACCTAAATAATACTCTTTACTCATTAAGAGAGTAGTACTTGCTAAACTGCACAACTTTAAATAAGGAGAAAACAGTACTTCTGATCATCTGCAGTGACAGTCAATCTTGTCTTTTTCTTTTTGCTGTTCAAGTATTGGGGAAATACTTAGCCATAAGCAGCTTACATGTTTCTGAAGCAACTCTCTTCAGTTTTGAAAATCTAAAAAAAAAAGCGATCTATCAGGAAAATATGATTATTGAGTCTCTAACAAGTAATGTGGTGTATGTATTTTAATACTGTGGAGATCAGCTACATCAGTTGTTTGTGGCTTCTTTCTTGCTAAATTCAGTAGCTGTTGTCTCCCAGGGCATTGAACAGCATGGTTTGCATGTGGTCTCTGCTGCTCATATAAGCAGCTCCAGGGATTTTTTTTTAAACTGGTATCTTTTTAAAAGTCTTTGAGCCTGGCTATGTTAAACTCACTGGAGTACAGCACATCCTGTGCTACACTCTCCTCATCATGTCTCAGAATCACTCTGGGTGTGCATAGACACCTCTTCTGCTTCTGCTTTGTGGCTTCTGCTGTGCAAGCTGATTTTTGCAGACAGCTTTCCTTCTCCTGGCTTCTGGAACAGCCTCTAGCATTGGAGCAGGGACCAAGACTCAAATCTACAAAGCTCTACTAGATGAAATTTCCAGTGGGCATCCAAAGATTGTGACACTGTATTTATGGTCATGGCCAGATGTCACCCTTAATCATCTGTGGACTAGATTCCCAGTATCCCAGATGTGTTTGCAGAGTTAGGGAAGCCATGGACCCTACTCCTTTGAGTCCCAAAGCTCCATGAGAGGGAAGAAGCGAGGCTTCAATTTGCTATACATGAACTGCCATTGGAACATTTTTAGGGGACTGTAGAAAGAAATTCCTCAAGTTAGTTTCAAAATTCAAATAGAGTGGTTTTGGCTTGTTAGCAATGGGTGAGATGAAACGCAGAAATTTCTAACATTTTAATTCCCTTTATCCTCTCTGTAGGAGCCCAGCAGGCAGGATGTACAGTGATTTGGAAATTTCTGTGTTCAGTTCCTAGGAAAGCTGAGTCAGCTCCAGGGTTTCTTATGGCTGTGTTTTTAGCTGCCTGTTATGTAGATGGTGATAGGACTGCGGACTGCCAATGATGA
>NW_010326944.1:1739-10027 GCF_000700745.2 Antrostomus carolinensis | reverse complement strand
CCCCTTTCTCCTCCACATCCCCAGCGTGGAGGGGACGCGGTGCCCGATGTCCCCCCTCGGGTCCCCGATGGCTTTTTTCCCCCATTCACACGGCTCAACTTTTCTCCCCGGAGGTAGCGGCTGTCCCTGACCCTCCCTGGCCGGCTCCGGCTGCGGATTTTCCTCCCCTCGGGGGGGTATTTTCTCAGTCCCTTCTGCAAGAGAGGGGCTGGAGGCAATTCCAAACTTTTCCTGCTCCCAACGATGTTGCAGCTGGAGGCAGAACCCTTTTCCCGGGGAGAACCAGCGCCTGCCCAGTGACCGGTGAATGGGGACAGGGGCCACCCTCGATGGGAAGGAAGGAAGGAAGGAGGGGACACCCTCATCGTTTCCCTTCCTTCAAGGTGCTGGAGAGTTTGACTCCTGAAATCCCGACTGTGGAGTCAGCGCTGATAAAACCTCCCTCCCTCTGTGTGCAACCCAAACCTGCGTCTTGATGCTCTTCATTTCTCAGGCATATGCCCTGAAATGATGTAGACAGGGAGAAGTGATCTAAACACCGAGCCACACATGGTTTTGGTGGAAATATAATACTCCGGCAGTAGAGATGAGTTCCTCTCAGATAAACAAACCCACTTGCTCAGCCTCAGCAGGAGTAAGTGTTGTTTGGGTTTGTAGTGGCTGCGTGTGACTGTTAGATACCCAGCCCAGAGGAAACCCTCCTCCTGGGGTCCCCATCTGCTCCTTATACTGGGAAAGGATGTAGTACTGGGAGAGGATGCTGCGTTTGCCGTTTTTGGATTTGGGTGTAGGACCTACAGGACTCACCTTCATGGAAAAGACCAGGTGGAAATCGTGTGGGCACCTTCTTCTCCTGTAAAACTTCCACCCCGCGTCTGCTCCACTTTGCTTTCCAGCTTTACCGCCGGGCAGCCGTGCCAAAGAGCTCGCTGGAAACACACCTCATTTTTCATGGCTTCCCTCTGCCACCGGGATGTGATGCCTGGGATGGGAGGTTTTGGGGAGAGCCAAAAGAGTCTGAGGCTTCCCAGGCTGTGGAGCAGAGAGGGGAGGTTTGGACCAGGAACCCTGGGATATTCAAGCGGGATACTTTTATTCCGGGGAAACAATGACAGTGTCAGGGGATTTTTACAGCCGATGCAACCGCTCGCAGCCTTCTAGGGACTTATCTTGAGCGTGCACCAGCTCTGCACAAATATTTTGGAAGGCGTAAAGCGTGTTCACTTATTTTCTTTATCTGTCCTCTGTTTCACCCGGGTCTTGTTTATAGAAGCCGGTTAAACCCACGAGCAAGTAGGAGCAGTGGAGCATGGGGTTGCTTTGCCTTTGCCGTCTCTGTGATTTTAATTACAGCGTGTGCCTCCCAGTGTGAGCTGAGGTGCTTCCTCCCCCTAAGCCACTGTCTTAAGGTCTGGGAGATGTGAGCATCGTTTCGTTTGTGGTTTAATTACCTCAGGAAGTGTGGGACCCTTCACCAGAGCTGGGCTTCAAGCGGTGCAACAGATGTGTGTGTGTTTTTTGTGTTCAACCAGGTTTAAACGTGCAATCCCATCAGGAAAGCTTGGGATTTTCTTCCCTCCTCTACCCAGACCCATCCTCCATGGGGTTGTCTTCTTTCCTAAAGGAACAG
Source organism: Antrostomus carolinensis (assembly GCF_000700745.2). Taxonomy (NCBI): domain Eukaryota; kingdom Metazoa; phylum Chordata; class Aves; order Caprimulgiformes; family Caprimulgidae; genus Antrostomus; species Antrostomus carolinensis. Next base: position 8,397 of record NW_010326944.1, on the reverse strand, counting down.
TCCAAACCTTCTCCTTTCTGTCCCTTCTTAAACGCGCGGCGCTCGGTGATATCAATAAGATGCAAAATAAATGACAGATGCATGATCTAAGCGTTGTTCATGTCCAAGACGGGTGTTTTAAAATACAGGCTGATGATCAATCATGATGCTGGGAAGCTTTTGCTCAATGATTTTGACTGCCTTGTAGGTGCTGAAGACTGGTGGTAAATCTGTTCAGCAGCACCTGGCTAGGGGAGGGATGAGTGTTATCGCAAATCTTGAGAGAGATGCTGAACTTCTCCGCAGGGAGAGGAAATATTCGAGCCTTTTCTCATGTATTCACCTGCCAACATCCCTTCTCTGCACCCGCAGCCAGCCTGGTGCTAGACAGCCTGGAGCTGTGGCAAAGCAAAGGGCTCAGCACAGGGATGAGAGTGACTGAGATCAACCACCCAGGAGGCAGAAACCATCTTTGGCAGCCAGATCCCGGGGGACAGTGGGTTACCGGAGCCGGTTTTGTGTCGACTCCTCTGTTTTTGCAGAGTGAGGAGGGATGTTGAAGCCCCTTTTGTGTTGAATCTTTTTCCTTTTATTGAATTGCTTTGTCTCTCTCTCCCAATTTCCTCGATGTTGAGCGGTTGCAATAAAACCTACCTCCTTCCTGGAGTGCTGGGGTTTGATTTGCGCACTCACATGCCCTACTGTGAAAAGCCTTGCGTGGTCTTACGATACTTGGGTGTGCTGAGGGTTAATGCTGTGTAGGAATTAATCTCTTGTTTGGAAGGGAACTTTGAAAAGCTTCTTAAATAGCTGAGAGTGATGCTGGAGCCTCCTGCTCCTCCCTGGGCTCCTATGTGGGGACGGTGTTAGAGGTGTAGGGCTTTGGAGTTTTGGAGTTAGCACTGCCAAAGTTTGCGGCTTGGCATTGCCTACAGGTGTTTTTGAGTAAAATAGCAAGTTGTCCTGGGAGTCACTTGGCTCTTCTTGATTTAGTATTCACAATACCCTCCTAAAGCGAGGTCCCACATAGCTGAGACCAAGAACCAACCTCACCCCTTTGCAACCGCACTGCTGGGACTCAAAAGTCTCATGTCCTACTCAGGAATCCCCTTCCCCAGCTAGGGATACAATTTAGATTATGACTGTTTCTCATAGTAAAGCCCTCAAAAAGCTTGATGCTGAAATAAAAAGCCTTTTCTGGTCCCCATTAGTGTGACAAAAGGCTTCAGAGCACTCTTTCTCACTCCTTCCTTCTTGCTTGCAAGACTCCCTTAATGGACACCAACCGCTGCAGGCGCCCAAGGCAACGGGACTTCCCGTCTGTGCAGAGTCTGGGAAACCCACTGACTTACAGCAGGGTATCAGTGATGAGCGTGCTTCCCTGCATGACTGTCTTCGGGTGAAAAGCGCTTTGTATCCCTTAGGTTAGAGCTCTGGAGGAGCCTGTGACAAAAAAATACAGAAATAAATATATAGGGTTCCCTAGATGTGCTTCACTCAGACTCTGGAGTATTTTAAAACAGTGAGGAAGTTTTCTCATTTCCCTGATGCAGATTGGGGAAACTGAGGCACCGAGAGGCAAAAGGCTCAGTCCTCATTTATGGATAGGAATCCTCACTCACTACCATGAAATACAAACTGAACCCTAAGTGGTACTCAGAGGTGAGAGCAGTGAGTAGTCCCCTGCCCTTGAGCTTAGAATCATAGAATCTTTTGGTTGGGAAAGAGCTCCAAGATCGTCGAGTCCAACCATACCAGTCCACTACTAAACCATATCTCTGAGTACCTCGTCTGCCTGTCTTTTAGACAACTCCAGAGATGAGGACTCAACCACCTTGCTAGGCAGCCCGTTCCATTGCCTGATGACCCTTTCAGTGAAGAAGTATTTCCTGATATCCAGTCTGTACCTCAGCTGTTGAAGCACAGCCAAGAGTAGTGCGTGGTCAGAGCAGGACACTTTCAAGACTGAATTTTTTCCAGTTAAAATGATGGATGAGTGCATTAAAATGACAAAATACGATCTTGGATTAGCGCATTGGTCAAGGAGTGATTATGCTTCCATGAACCTCTGTTCCTGTATCTTTAAGATTGGGTACAAAATGCTTTTAATTACCTTTGGGAATGAAGAGATCATTGCAAAAATGAGATGTCTTGTGACACCAACAGTCTGAGTGGCTGGTGATTTTCTGGAACTGGCATCCCTCTTTGGGTTTGTTTGTTGGGTTTTTTTTTTTACTCATCCCACTGGAAGTGTCTGGTTTTCTTTGTTCTTCATTGGTGCATGTGCTTTGCTAAGTTTGCTTCACACTTGCTTGGTTGCATCCTGTAAGGTGCTCAGCAGCCACCCAGGTAAGAGACGCCAAGTCTCTACCCTGTATCCCTGCAACAGGAGCCAGTGTCCTGCAGCCCTTTCCTAAAGTCTCTCTGTGGGCCCTTAGAGATGCTCTGAAGGCTTCAAATGGACACCTTTTGATTTGCACACCCAATGGTCATTTAATTTTAGACACCTCTAGACCATACAGCTCAGTGCTCCAGCTAACGTGAACCTTGCTGGGGGCACATGCTCCTCAAAAGTGATTCCTGAAGCCATGGAGGAAGCCAGCTCATTGCTGGAGTGTAATGTTCCCATCTGTTTCTATCTCAAATACTAATGTTTGTAGAAGACACCTAGTTCTCAGGGCTGGAAGAGATCCTGAAGATGTCAGTAGGATCAGTGGTTGGGTTGAAATCTCCTTCCCCACTATGTTGCCTATCAGTAGGTGGCTTTGACCTTACCTGTGGGGAGATTTCACTCAAAAGAGAGAGGTCATTTGAAGACTCTGTGACTTGCTTTTACTCCAGGCTTTGCTACTGACAAGGCTTTCCAGTGGTTTGTTTTTTAAATATTACATGCCGTGAAACAGAAATCCAGACCCAAAAGTCAAGAGGCTGAGATTCACGGGCTTCTTTTGCATAGAACTAAACAAAACCTGCCGCTGAGCATGGTTGGATTTGCACTGGTGACCCAGAAGGGAGACCTTGAGTCACCACCTCTCTCAGCTTTCATGCCTGATCTTTGAGTTTTCTTCCAGTTATATTATCCATACATGAGTGGTCTGCCAGGGTTTTCCCACCCAACCATTGGCAATAAATTTACAGGAGCTGACTGGCACTTGAATTTGCCTCGTCCTTCTGACAGGACGAATGTGTGGCTGTAATATAGATAATATGGGATAGGTTTCCATTACAGGCATTTGCATGATATATATTCACTCACTTCCCCCTCCTCTGAGCTCATGTAAGGGACAGAGGAATAAATCTTGATGCTTGGTGAACCCTTACAGCCAACGCTGCACCAAAGGCATGTAAATGTTTGTGAAATGAGCCACCGTGACCCGCTTATTATTTCTTCTGGAGCATAAAACACTACGTGGGGAAGGAATGGTGAGGGTGGTGGAGGTTTTTTTAGTCTCAATATTGTTTCCTTTGAAATAGTGAAGTGATGTTGGACTCAGGAACCGCATAGATCGTTCATATTTATGTACTTGTTGTATCTTCTGAAGTGCAGAACGTGCATTTGCCACCAGCCAGCCCCCTGACGCTCATTCATGAAGAGAGTGAGAGTCTCGGCGTTAAACTGTTTGGTGACTTGAGTTGAGAGTTATAGGAATCGGAGCGACGAATTAGCAGTAAATCAAAGCCCGGATGGCTTCGTACTCAACTGCGGCAAGATTTAAATTAAAAATATCTTGCCGAGATGAAGTACTCGTAAGTCAAGTACTGGCGTTGTGTCAGTCTGGGCTTCAGCAGCAAGAGCTCAGCCCCTTTGAAACAGAAACCACGAGGAGCCCACATATCGATCCCCAGCTGAACTGGGAAATTGCCACTTCATTCCTTCTATTAAATGTTCTTTCTTTTCTTTCCTTTTTACCTTTCTCTCCTGCCCCTGAAGGGAAGAAGGTCATGCTGGGAAGTTGGGAAAAGGTTTGCAGATTCATGGCACGTGCCCTGTTTGACTTGGTTAGAGCATATTTGATTGTGAAAAGAGATTTATTTGGGTTTTTTTGGTGACCGGGGATTTGTCTCTAATGTAGTGCTGGAAAGACAACTCATTTAGAGACCAAGGAGGTGTATCCTGTTACAATTGCCTATTGATGGAATAGTAAGTGCTTGGTGTGCAACACAGCTCGCTTTTACTTTAGGAAAACTTATTCTGGGCTGCCAAAGGGAGACTTAGATTTGCTGGAGAGCTGCCCCATGGCCTTCAGCAAGTCCCTTGGCTTCTTGTTTCCCCATCTATCAAATCATAGAATCATAGAATGGTTAGGATTGGAAGGGACCTTAACGATCATGTAGTTCCAACTCCCCTGCCATCAGCAGGGACATCTTCCACTAGATCAGGTTGCTCAAAGCCTCATCCAGCCTGGCCTTAAACACTTTCAGGGAGGGGGCATCTACAACTTCCTTGGGTAACCTGTTCCAGTGTCTGACCACCCTCACAGTGAAGAACTTCTTCCTAATGTCTAATCTAAACCTACCCTCTTTCAGCTTAAACCCATTTCCCCCAGTTTTGTCATTAATTGCCCTTATGAAAAGTCCTTCCCCAGCTTTCTTGTAGGGGTTGGTCTTGTAGAAGTGGCTGTCCCTTTAGCCATCATCTAATTGTCGTTTTGCTCTAATGACCTTTACAAATGACTCACTTTTTGTAAGTGAGATAATAAAACCAGGGAGGTTCTGGTTGAGAACTCACTCACCAGCTTGAGGAACAGCATCATGTACAGGGCTAATAGTCATTCATGGCCACTATCCCATCCCTGGGCAGTGTCACCTTCTTCTGCTGGCTGGGAAGAGGCTTTTAGAGATGGCAAAGAGCAGGAGGCTGTCCTTCATTGCAGGAAAAGGCTCTGTCACCACGGTCCTTCCAGGGAGAGGAGGTGAGCTGAGAATATGACCACACTAGTTGTGGAGCTAATCAAAGGCTTTTGGTTGGATTTTTCTTTAATGGGCAATTTACGAGAAAAACCACCCTCAAACCCTACACCCAAATTAGGATGGGTATTGTCTGCTTGACTTGCTAGTTTAAAAAAAGTGAGTTTCTTTGTTGTTTTGGGAAATCCCTTTTATTTGTCAGAGTTTTGGTGCAAATTTCTGGTCCTTGCTAAAAGCAGAGGAACACAGGGAGTTTTTAAGCTGTTACCCTGAGCTGCGAATGTTTTTGGGGGTGGTATTTGCATGGCTCATTTTGGGCATTTTCAGTTGTGTCTCACCCTTTCTACTCTCCCCTTTGTGGTGTCCTCTTGGCTGGCTGAGGGGGTTGTCCCCTACCATAGTCTCCTTTCTTTTCAGCCACCTTGGAGCCCCAGGACTCATTTGGAGGGTTGCAATCACCTCGGTGCCTGTTGCTTTTTGAGGCTCTACACCCCCATCACCCCTTGGACCTCAGACTCCACCACTCCAGAGCATCAATCCCCCCACCCAGAGATCTACTTTGGGGAGGGAAATACTCAGGGGCAAACTAGAAGGTGACTTGTTGGTTTAAGTCCCAGCTCTGCCACTATCGAAGTCACCTCCAGGAGGGCAATTGCCTCCTCACCCTGAAGACGGCAGGATGAGCTCTGAGTTTTCTTCCTGCGCTTAGCTGCTATGGTGATGAGTTGCTATAGAAACACATAGTTAGCATTATTATTTATTATTGAAAGGTGCTTCTTTTCATCTCTTAAATGCAAAGTCGTGCCAGGAAGAACCTGATGCTGGGTGTGGGGTACTACCCACCCTGTCCACACATGTTGATGGGTTCTGCTTCCCACTAAGCCAGGCTTTAGCCATGCTGGAGGCAAGCAAGCGTGCTGTGCTGGCCCAGCGGGCTGATCTGGTTAAACAAATCCCCCCAGTATGTTCCCGTCACAGGTTTCTTCCTTTGTCAGATCCATCCTTTGGAGGGGGATTTGAGTGAAGCGTTTCATTATAATAAGCTTAGTTATTTCCAAACTAGTAATCGCATGTCACCATTTGGTGCAAAGGGTTTGCATTAAGTTCTGTAATAATATGTCTATTCATCCATCACAAATACTATATTCACAGGACCTTGTAGTGATTGCCTGGTAAATACCTTCTCTTATCTCTTTGCATGTGCTGCTTCTTGTTGTTTGCTGAAGTTCCCCTCCTCTCTGCAAACCCATCCCTTCGTGCTGGGAGGCAGGGAAACTCCTCATGGATTGCTTTCCAGCTGCTGTGGGTGGGAAAAAACCTATTTTGGGGGCTGCTCTTGCTCCCCAGGGATGGTTGCGAGGGGTGGGAGCAGGTATTTTCTGTGGGGTGGGTGCTAAGCAATCATAGAGTCATAGAATGGTTTGGGTAGGAAGGGACCTGAAAGATCATCCAGTTCCAACCCCCCTGCCAGCAGCACTAGAACACATTGCTCAAAGCCTCATCCAACCTGGCCTTCAACACTTCCACGGAGGAGCAGCCACAACTTCTCTGGGCAACCTGTTCCAGTGTCTGACCACCCTCACAGTGAAGAATTTCTTCCTAATGTCTCATCTAAACCTCCCCTCTTCCAGTTTAAAGCCATCACCCCTTGTTCTGTCACTCCCTGCCATTGTACAAAGTCCCTCCCCAGCCTTCCTGGAGCCCCTTCAGGTACTGGAAGGCTGCTAGAAGGTCTCCCCGGAGCCTTCTCTTCTCCAGGCTGAACAGCCCC
>NW_010326944.1:685-1570 GCF_000700745.2 Antrostomus carolinensis | reverse complement strand
AGAATCCCCTCCCTCCACCTGCTGCCCAAGCTGCTCTGGGTGCAGCCCAGGACACGGTTATTGGCCTCTGTGCTACCAGCGCACGTTGCCGGCTCAAATGCTCTGGCTGAGAGTTGCAGCAGCAAGTCCTCTGAGGAACCCATTTGTATATTTCTCCAGATACATCCATTGGTTTTGGGAATGCACATGCAATGCCAAAGCCAAAGCTTCCGCTCGAAGCTGGCAGCACTGCAGAAGTGGCTCTGCAAGGAAACCCCCTTCCATCCTGCTGTCCTTCACACCCAGGTAGCCCCAAGGATGCTGCGACCACTGCAGAAGGGTGGCTTGGTGGGACCAGGAGTTGAATGGCTGGGAGGATGGAGGGATGTCTGGAGGGACTGGGAAGAGTGGGATTGCTTTCCCTCTCTGACTGGGCCAGAGGAGGGCTTAGCTTTGCTTGTAGCAGGGATTAGCTCTGCAGTTCTTCCTTCTTCCCATCCTAGCTCTAAGGGACTCCCTGGGAAATACCTGGTGGGGAAAAAAAAAGAAAGAAAGAAAGAAAAAAGGGAAAAGGAAAGAAAAAAGGGAAAAAAATAAAAAGAAAAAAGAAAGAAGAAAGGAAAAAGAAAAATGGAAAAAGAAAGGGAAAAAGATAAAAAGAAAAAAGGGAAAAAGATAGAAAAAAGGGAAAAAGGAAAAAGATAAAAAGAAAAGGAAAAAGATAAAAAGAAAAGAGGGAAAGGCAAGGGAAAAGAAAAAGAAAAAAGGGAAAAAGAAAGGGAAAAAGATAAAAAGAAAAAAGAAAGAAAAAGGGAAAAACGACAAGAAAAACGCTTTTCTTGGTGTAGAATTAACAACTTCAGGGCTGTCGGTGGAGCTGCAGGGGATGGCTCAGCTCCTCCTCGC
>NW_010326944.1:0-273 GCF_000700745.2 Antrostomus carolinensis | reverse complement strand
GGCAGTGGAGGCTCGAGGTATAGGTATGGATGAAGAGGTCCTCTGTGGGTGTCTAGAGGGCTGAATGCTCACCCCTCACTAAACCAGAAACCTCTGCAACCCATACTGCACAGTTCATTTGTTAGTGTAAGGGTCACGTCCAGCCCATCTCTGTAGTATTGATGGTTGGGAGCATGCTACTGGGGTGGGAGATGTTCCACCATGTCCTGCATTTGCCACCCCTTCCCCTGCTCCTGGTGCAATAAAGCCTGGCAGTAAATGGGACCTCTCCTA
>NW_010326943.1:1772-8488 GCF_000700745.2 Antrostomus carolinensis | reverse complement strand
AACCTTGCCATGCAAACCCAATACAAGCATCCAGCGCTGTTACTTGTAGTGCTGGGGGGTCATCAAAGCAATAGAACATGATCCCCTCTGAAAGCATTTTTTACCCACTAAATCATGGGTATGTATGTAACTTTGCTTGCTGTTACTTATCTATATTCCTTCAGCACTCCAAGCTTAGGGATTTGATACACTTCTTTTGGATTCTTGCTCCATCTCTTTGTTGTCCTTGTGGCAATGGTAGTCCCCAAATCTCATCTTGAACTATTCTAGCAACAATATTTGTGTGAACTGGTATCCAAGTCAGTTAATGGCAGTGCACTCTGTAACGGCAGCTCAGGAAGCGATTCAGAAACCTTGGAGCCATTCCTGATGCTCTGCGGTAGAGGGATGGGATGGGATGGGATGGGATGGGATGGGATGGGATGGGATGGGATGGGATGGGCAGGTGGAAGTGAAAATTCTTAATCTTCCAGAGTTTGATCTGTTGCTGAATCTGTGTCAACATCTCAAGTACCAGGAGAGCACTGAGCTAGCTTTCCTAGCACAAAACCCAAGGTAGGCAGGCTCTTACCCAAATACTTGAAACCAAAGTTTCAGCATTATGTTGCTTTTTCTCTGGTCTCAACATCAGAACTGATGTGTGTGTTTGGTTGATCAGTTAAATGGTGCCTGCAGTTCACAGAAGAGTGGTTGGCATCTTTTGGTTCGGTACTGTGTTCAAGGTCTTCATGTTTTTCCTGTGTGTTAGACCTCCTTTGTATGTTTTTCCTGTAGTTTATTCTCTTCTCTTCTTGGGGGGGAGGGGGGCAATCTTACCATTTCCTTTGTTGCAACACAAGGATTCCCTACAAGATTGCCGTGCTGAGTAACCATGAAACAGCCTTTTCTTCTGTGTCATGCTGTTGAAAAACTGCTAGTAAGCAAGTTCAGTCTAAGTAGTACCTCAGCATTACTTGCTTTGCTACCTCTTGGTAGTTTGCAGCATGGTCATGCAATAACAGAATTTAAAGGCCCCAAAATATGTTTTGGTGCATTTCTCAGTAGTCCAGTGTTCTCATCCACAAAGAGAGCATCAACATATTTATACTTAAGGAGTCTAAATCTCACAAGGGAAAAAAGGCCCCAGAAAATGGCAGGTATTTTAAATATCTGCAGTTGTATCTATACCCAGTCCTCTGAAGCAACAGCTAACTTCAGGAAGACGGCAATGGGAAATAACATGTTTGTTTTTTAGCTCCCAGCATCACTTAATTTGCTAAATATTCAAATACAAATAAAATGACACAAGCAAGAAATGTTATATAAATATTGACATTCGTAGGCATTCAGTCATCATCTGTAAAATTCTGAAGGACCATCAGAATTCTAAAGAACTGGGTTTAAAATGTGGTGTTTTGTAAACATTCGTGACCAGGATGTTTGTTTCAGGCTGAGAACCCTGCGCTCTGTTTTAATTTCTATTCTTCCAGCTCTGAGGATTGCCAGTGTTTCTGAGGAGTAAAGGTCCCCACTTGAATGAAACTGTTTTTCTACCTGAGCCTAAGCAAATCAAAACAGAGAGGACAAACAGCGTGCCCATTCTTTAGAGTATCAGACTGGTACAAAGCAGGGCACAGCAACAGAGAAAGTAAATTTAAAAACAAACAAACAAACAAACAAAGGTCTTGGAAAGAAATGTCAGCAAAAACAATACCTAAAAAAAAATAACGAAACTAAGTTATATGGGAATGTCACACTGCACCCCTGCAAGCTCTCTCATGGACAAAACTGAGGGATGTCCTGATACAGTGATAGGTCTTGACATGAAGAAAACAGATTTGAACATTTCATTTTACTATCTAGCAGAGCCAAACTGAGTATATAACATTATTAGTGTCACCAAGAGATTGACTGCCTGCCTTCCTGTTGCTTGGTCAAGGAGATTTCCATTTGCCCTCACCTAACTCGAAGATAAAGAAGGGACCATCTGTTGTTTCTCCTTCACTCCCTTCCCTTATTACTGTCCTTTGCTCTCATGGTCTCAAATACTAATTCATCCTCCCCAATGTCCTCGGTACATTGCCTGGTCTGTTGAATACCATGTACCCATCGCTTTGTTGGTCTGTTTTGCCCTTGGTTGTTTCCTGTGCTTCCTTACTCACTGACATGTCTGTTTCCCTAGTCCTGGTGCTTTACTGTACGTTTCTCTGCTGTGCCAACATACTCTAGAAAACCTGCAGTTGGCATGAAGCCTCAGAAGGTGTTACAGAATAGAGTTCCATGCTGCAGCTCTGAACCTGGATTGTGAAGGACAGGTCTTGGCTGCACTGCTATGTCTCTTTCATGTCAAGATCATTTTCCTTCATGAGAAACACTTAAATACATTCAGACACAGAGTAAGTTCCGTCTCTGTGTCTGTATGGATTTTTACCAAATAATTCTGACTCTGCTGTGTTGTCTGCTCACAAAAGAGAGCCTTCAAGAATATTCTGTCCTTATGATATCACTGCTTAGAAGACAACAGTTGTTCTTTTGCTGGTGACTGGGTAAAGATGAATTTTGCCAAAATCCATTTTACAGGAATAGGGATTTTACAGGGGTGTGTTCATTAGCTCTCCTCCTCTGGTCCTCTTCCTGCATCTCCATTAAAAAAATTTAAAAAAGGCAAAAAAAAAAAAAAAAAAAAAAGCATCAATGTTCCCAGTGGTGAAACTCCTACCTGTGAGCACAGTTGTTGGAACTCCAGAGCGGACAGGGCTTGTGGCATTTTTATGTACTCCGTTATTGAGGGCAGCCCTAGGAGCCACACAGTTAAAACAGCATCTGCCCAATGGGAGCAGTGGGGAAGTTTAGCCAAGAAATATGGTGTGGATGATGGCTTTGTGTACAGTTCTGGCATGATTTGTCTGTTTCTTTGCTCCCCAAGGAAACTACTGTAGCAGCCGATAGCAAAACCTGTATAAATAAATATAGCTCTGTGATGGTACTGTAAACGGTGTCTGCCTTTCCCTTCTTTAACATCTTCTCCAAGCCTTTCTTGCATGCTTGATCTGTCTTACAGGTATATATGTATATCTTATTATATATAAAGAGATTGCACACCAAATAATAATTCATTTTATATCCCAGCCCTTTAAAAGCCTAATGTGCTGTAGGTTTTGAGTTCCAGTGAATCATCAAATAAGATTTAAGGCATAGCTGCAGTTTTGCAAAAATAGTCACCATGTAACAGTGTCAGGACTGTCTCTGGAGATGTTTCTAACAGGCATCTTTGTATATTTAAACCCAAATTAATGAATGTGACTACATGGGCAGGAAAAAAAAACATTAAGCATCAGCATTTTCAGTTGCTTCATGTATTATTTTGGAACTGAGAAAAGGCCCCAAGTGGCACAGAAGTAAACTTGCATCTGATGTACTTGCAGTATAATTCATCATTCTAAATGTGTTTGTGTAAATTCAGCATCTGTCACTTTTGTGCTGATTTTATCTGAAAACGTTTGCAGTCGTCTTATATGTTTTTACACATACTTTCTCTCTGTAACAGAGTTTGCACTTAGGATAGTGAATGCTCCGATGGCCTTGGATTTAGCGTTTGGCATCCTGTGTGAGCTGCTGCAGCGCTGGGGGGAGATCCCTGCCGGTGTACCCATCCTGCTGGAATGGCTGCTGGGAGACAGCGACCTGAAAAGAGACTCGGAGACTTCAGCCCCGGTAATTTTAACAACCAGTTGCTCTCTGATGTTGGGATCACTACGGTTCTGCATAGAATGAAGTGTCTCATCTGTTGAAGCCTGATGGTCACTAGTCTGCTATTAATTGATTTACAATTTAGAAGAAAAAATCCACATGGACAGTATTTAGAATAAATAGAGTTCGATGGCTGTTTCCTGGCAATATCAGCATAAAAATAAAAAGACCAACAAGCAAACATTGAAATAGATCAAGAGTTACTTAACAAATCATTGTTGACCGAAACATTTTGAGGCTGTAACTCATTGCATTCAGTATCACTGCAGATGATGGCTTGCCTTGAATTTAAACTGCTGCTGTGGATGCCAGGCACATCTGGCACTCAAGCACAGTGTTCTCCCAACTGCTGGCTTTTCCAGAGATATCATTTAAATATTGGATAACTTTGTGCCATCTTCCATATGAGTGGTTCTACGTAGCACACGAAACAGCCTCACTCACATCAGTCATTGTCTTCAGAGGGATTATTTATGTAAAGAAAAACTTTGCCACACTGGTTCTATAAACCCTAATGCTGCATAATACACTGCGCTCTCTTTGTCTTGAAAAGACTGTGAAAGTCAAAATAACGCTGGAAGGTAAACTGGAAGGAGCAGGAGTAGCTACAGCTTTGTGAAGTTTGTTGACAATTAATACGACCCATGAAATATATTATGAATCTTTTCTTAACCCTGTGGTTTAGGTATGCCTTTCTGGTGTTTCACTGAGTGATAACAATTTTCCTTTTTCATTTAATCCACTCAAAAAGCTCCATGGTACAGCAAATTACCATACTAGTTACAGAGAGTTCTCTGAAATATAAGACAGTTTCACAGGGGAAGGCAAGCACATGTTAAGGATTAGGACTACTATTCCACTGTTTCCCAAGATTTGTACCATAACTGCCTGATTTCTGAAGGTAAAATTTCTGTGGCAAAGTAGGAACCTTTTTTTTTTTTTTTTTTTTTTTTCTCTTTTTTTAAGTAGGAACCTTTTTTTTTTTTTTTTTTTTTTACTGCCTTTTCTCAAACCTTTGAAAAATGATGCATATTAATTTTTACCTTTTTTTTTAATCTAAAGAAGCTGTTCTGTAACAGCCTCATTATCTCTCTATCTATCTTCTTTCCTATCTTTTATAATTCTCTTATTACTACCAAGACCACAAGTCATTTTCTAATCACTGTTTGTTTTCTTTTTGTTAAGGAAGAAGATGATTACCTGTTTGATAAAGGGGAGGTGAATTTTTGGGCAGAGAAATTGACTCATGTCAGACAACTTAGTAAGCACCTTTTACTGCTTATATCAATGACTCATCTAACTTTACCTGATCATGGAGAACTTAATCGACTATCAAGAATAGCACTGGACCAAGCCCAGCTTGTTGGACATCTTCTTAGAGTGCTACCTCCGACTCCAGAATTTTCCAAAACTGCAGAATTCACAAGATTGGCTATTCAGAATGAGAGAATATCAGTCTGCCTTAAAATATTAAATCTGCTGAAGTCTGATGATACTTGCAAAAATGAAAATCTGGAAAAGTAAATTACTGAAAGTTCATCCTCAGGGAGCTTTGCACGTGTTACTGGATGGGCAGGGAGACTGAATTCTAACGACATTCAAGGAATAAGGGATTGCTATAACGACTCTGGTAAACCTGCAACAAACTATTCAGTATTCAGGCTAAAACCACATTTTTTATATATGAGCCCATTGATTATTTTTTTGGTCAGATGTGCTGTTCCTTTTAAATGCATGTGCTAATTTCATTCAGCTGAGCATGGTTTATTATAGCTACTGTAGGAAGTAAAGCAGCTAAACCTAATTATTTTCCATTCATCCAGGTGCAGGCCACCTGTAGCTATGTTACATGTTATCCCACATTTTTACCTACTGTATTTTAATACTAAGAAAAGTTGATTTTTTTTTTTTGTCTCCTTTCAAGAAATAGAATAGTAATTACTAAACTAATATGGTATTAGTTTATTTTTAAACGTTTCTAAAGGAAAAGAAACAAACTGTTGTTTCTTTGTCCATGACAATTTTTAAGTTCCATTTTAAATTTTACTGCGTTTTCCTCTGGAGGCAGGCAGGGATTCTCACTTTGGTAGCAACCTTGTTTTGCACATGCAAACAGCATTAGTTACACTTCTCCATGCCTCTTTTCTCCTGGAAATCAAATAACTACTTTTATAAAATTGCTCTAAACTGAAGACTGCTGTGTTCAAAACAAAGCAGCACAACCACACCAGTTTCATCTCTACTTCAAAACACTTTGCTCTGCAAGCAGTCTTGGAAAGTGAGGTCCTACTCAGTAAAGGTAGACCCCCGAAGTGTACCCGAAGTGATGGGGAGATGCTGTTGCCAGGGCACAGCTGAGGCAGCTGCGGGGAATATACCGAGTGCTCAACGGCGTCGCCGTCTGAAACACAAAAATGTTTGTTGGGCTTTGCTGTTGTATTTTTCTGGAAACTCAAATTGGGTTTCAATATGAAAATGAGACACTGAAAATAAATATTTATTTGAAAAGGGTACGTTGTGTTCCTTCAGCCGAGGGCGCGGTGACTTTGGGTCGGGCTGTAGCGTGGTCGGGCGCTGCCCAAACAGAGCGGTACCTCGGTGAGCGCGGCTCTCCCAGTCTCCTCGGAAGAGTAACTTGCCCAATAAACGACTGTTTGCTTTCAGGCTCCTCACGTCATTGTATATCGGCACAGTTCAGTCGTAAATCGTGATGATGATGATGGCGATGGCAGTAACGAGCACTTCTCCCACAGCCCGTGCCGCGACTGGAGCACTGCCCGTTGCTGCGCACGCCCAGCAGGTGGCGCTGCAGCACCGCCGTACACACCCTCAGTGCCGGGGCCGGGCCTGGCTGTGCCCCGGGTCTGGGTTAGTTGTGTCCCGGGTCTGGGTTTGCTGTGCCCCGGGTCTGGGTTAGTTGTGTCCCGGGTCTGGGCTCGCTGTGCCCCGGGTCTGGTTTAGCTGCGCCCGGGGCTGGGTTTTCCTGC
>NW_010326943.1:230-1684 GCF_000700745.2 Antrostomus carolinensis | reverse complement strand
CTGGGTTTGCTGTGCCCTGGGTCTGGGCTAGCTGTGCCCGGGTCTGGTTTGGCTGTGCCCAGGGTCTGGTTTAACCTCGCCAGAAACTGGTTTAGCCATGCCAGCATCTGGGTTAGCCTCGCCAGGGCATGGGTCAGCTGTGCCCCGGGTCTGGGTTAACCTCGCCAGAGACTGGTTTAGCCACGCCAGCATCTGGGTTAACCTTGCCAGGGCAAGGCACGGGCCCGTGCTGCTGGCAGTAGCTGGGTGCTGTGGTGCCCAATAGCCAATTGCTTCCCACTTCTTGAGTTCAAATAGAATGTGCTGTAAATCCAGATGAGCTTCCAAATTAGGTTTAGTGGACATCTGAAAACTGCACAAGACTAAGTCACTGCTAAAAAACCTGATAATTTAGGAACAAAAGTTAAAAAACTTTAAGTTTCCAGGATTTAGAGTTACATAAGTAATTTCCAGTGAAACTCGAGACTTCAACAGGCAAAAGGGAAACGTTGGAATCTGAGGTGAAAAGATGTTTCACAGAATGCACGCTACCCAGCTTAACCAGCCACACTGTCAGTTAGGCTAAAAATTAATTTGTTTGCATCTGTTTTGAGCTCCTGGGGAAAAAAACAGCTCAGATTATGTCTGGAAGCCACTCTTAAAAATAGTCAAGACCTGTACAATTAATTAACAGCTGCTGGGTTTGCTACACCTTGCCAACATTTTTGAACTAGTGTAGCAACAGCTTTTATAGTAGAAAACAAATGGAACTTTGTATAGTATCAAAATTACAGTATGGTTGCTCGTGTCAGGGATTAGCCAAAGACTGACTAGTAACATTGGCTTTTTTTTTTTTTTTTAAATTGGGTAGAATTTAAAATGCATATGTGTATATATTCAATATCAACAAATGGATAAATGCAGACAGGTAACAGCATAGTAGTAGATCCACAGTCAACATAAAACTTAAGTAACTTTGTGAAGCCTTGAGGACTTGGTTAATCGGTAAACCAAATAGCTCAAAAGCTTGGTCTTCTTTATCATGGTTTTAAAATGCAACTGGAACCTCTGTCATCCCACCTTAGTTTATAGAGAGTAAATAAATAAAAAAAAATGTCAGTGCACATACATTTCGCCACACACTGCTGGTGACGTGAGTTACTATATAACTACTCAATCAAGAACCTTTAATCCCTAAGCAGCAATTACAGGAGAGGGTTAGCAAAATCTTACAACCGGGGTACAGGTATCTGCCATGTGTTTGATCAAAGTCAATTTATCAAAGTATTCCTCCAAATGACGATGACACATTGCTCCTTGCATGATAATCATCATCATCAACTCAGTTCACTAGCAGGCAGGATCTGCTCTGAAGGTGACGGATTTCACCACAGAGATGTTTGGGAGGAGGAAAAGATTGATCTCGGGTCAGTACGCAAGCGAATGCGAGGGGGCCAGGGAGGAGGTTACGGGAA
>NW_010326943.1:0-218 GCF_000700745.2 Antrostomus carolinensis | reverse complement strand
TGCCCCTTCCGGCGCGCCCCCGCCTTAGTCCGGCTCTCGGGCGGCTTCCCCTTCCCGCTCCCGTTCCCCTTCCCGTGTGAGGGGCTGAGCGCCGTTGCTCGCTCAGGAGCTGTGACCCCTCCGCGGGGCAGGAGAAGGGAGAGGCAGGAGGAACTGACGTTCCGTCTCGGGAGCCCCGGAGCGCAGAGCCGGCTCTCAGCGGGGCGGCACTAGGGGGT
>NW_010326942.1:230-52087 GCF_000700745.2 Antrostomus carolinensis | reverse complement strand
CCGCGGAGCCGTGCGGGGAGCGCCGGGGAAGGGCCTCTGCCGCCCTGAAACCCCGGAGTTGGCTTGACAGCTTCGGAGCTGTTACCGTGAGTTCCCTCTACTGAAAGAGTTAACAGAACGGAAAAGCAAAAAAATCAGAATGTATCTTTTTGATAAGAGTAATAAAAATAAAAAAGTTGGTTATTACATACATCATTAATTCTGGTGTAAGTAAAACTAAGTTTGTTGAGGTACTAAGGTAAAGTTCACTGTGTACTTCTCCTAATGACTAGAATCGAACCTCAAAGTATTTGATTTAATGGATTGGCTATGAGTCTTCACTGCCAGCTGTTACAGTTTTGTATTTACATTTTCTACCTCTACTAAAGTGTGTTCCACAAAGAAGAGAAAACAGAACCAGGAGATGCAGTGAAAGTGCTGTCAAATACCCAAAATAAACAAAACCAAAAATACTCAAGTAAACAAAAACGCTGCAGAAGGCTGTGTTTTGGTTTTGTTGTGTTTGGGTTTTTTTTTTTACTTCTTTCTTTTTAAATTCTGGAGTCTTTCAATAAGTTGCTTTTTGTAACAATAACTTTCAAGATACTTTGTTTACAGGGAGCTAAACCTGTCCCTTTAAACTGAGTGAAAGGATACTTGCTTGTGTTACTTATTACTCTTTTTTTTTTTTTTTTAATTGTACTCGTGGAGTCTGACCCTAGGAGTGGTAAAGGTTATAGTCCCTTAAACTCAGTCTGAAACTTGCTGTTTGTAAAGTAAATATTGTCAGTGTTGCTGGTTCATGGTAGATGAAGTGAAGATATTCTTTGACTTAAATTGTACTGCTGTGAATCAGGCTGTCACAAACTGAGGGCTGTTTTCTCGCAAAAATACTAAAAATTGTACTGCTGTGAATCAGGCTGTCACAAATTGAGGGCTGTTTTCTCGCAGAAATACTAAGCTTGTAAAATACTCGTTAATATTCTTGATTACAATTTAATTGTATTTTTAAATGCTTTCACTAGGTTCATTCCAGCCAACAAATGAAATGATGCTCAAGTTCTATAGCTTTTATAAGCAAGCAACCCAAGGACCCTGTAACATTCCACGTCCTGGATTTTGGGATCCAATTGGTAGATATAAATGGTAACTTTTCATTAGTTGTTTTGTTTGTTTGTTTTTTTAATGCTTGGAGTTGAGATGTTTAGAAAACTGGCACTTGGAGAAAGAGTTTAGTGAGCTTATTTCTCTCTTAAAAAAAGAACATTCACAGCTTTGCTTGAATTTGTTTGTTGTCTTGTGTTCCAGCTTTCTAGCTCAGATAACTTATAACTTCTCAGAGCTGCAGGTAAAAATATTCTCCTGAGCTCTGCAGGTGGGCAGTTTTTTCTTGGGCAAGTGCCATCAAGGTGCCTTTGCAGTGTTTCTCCAGCGATGTAGAACGAAATTGTAGGTGCTCTGCAGAATGAGTGGTGTGGATGAGTGTCTGGAATTCATCCTTCTCAAGTTTTCATGTATGATGTGAGCCTGAAGAAAATAAGTGCTCACTGACAGACATTGATATAGCTTCAAGCTCTTGGAGAGAGGTCTGGCTTATAGGTCTTTCTAGTTTGTCTGCTCAGTGGCAGGGCTTCCCACTGTCTGTATTTTCCTTCTGCTGGGAAGACTTCTGATTCACCACATTGCCAAGATTTGTTTGAAAAGCCCTGTGAATGCTTTGCTTATTATATTTTAATAATGATTTGTCCTGAAGAACAAGTATTATTGTTGTTTTTGTGATCATGATGATCTTGGGATCTGTAAAATGATTCCTTTGACTGTTTTTTCTTCCCCCCCACCCCCTACTTCCTTCCTGGTCTCCCCAAGTCAGGGTGAAGGGGGTATCTTTGCAAAGGACTAGGGCAGTACACTTCCACCCACCTGGTGTTTGTAGCTGAAATGTGAGCCACCAACCTTGGGGTTTTGCTGTAAGTGGGACAAATACTCTGGCAGGAGGAATGGACAATGTCAAATCAAGTGCAAGACTGAGTAAGGAAATGTTTTATTCCAGTTTGTGTTCTGACAGATTCCTTGTGCAATACTGATAAATTTGATAGGACTTTTCTGACTTGCAGAGTTGGAGAAGGTGAGGTTTGTTTGGGGTTTTTTGGGTTTGTTTTTTCTTTTTTAGGTCATAAGTAGCTGCTGTTGTAACAGGGGGTGATGGTTAAACTATTTGCCTGCTAGACTGATGTGTCTTTCCCCAGTTGCTAAACCTGAAAAGAACAGTTTTTTCTTGTAGCCTGTTCTAATTTGCTGACAACCATTTGTAAGTGCTGGCTGAAGTATCTGTCTGCTCTTTTTCTGCAGCAGAGAATCTTAAAAAAAATCAACTTACAAGAGAAATGTGTCTCATATCTGGGCTTGTTAGCAACTTACTGGCTACAAGATCATAGCTGGTTAGTGAGGAACTCTTCAGTCCCCAGGCTGTTCGGTTTGTTGCTTCTTTGTTGATGTACCACTGTGTGATTATCCTAGCAAATGATATATTAGGACTTTAAAAAGTTGTGAATTGTTGTTGCTTTTTATTTGTATCAGAGAAACTTTGGGCATTACATAACTGACCTACTTAAAGCCAGGCTGAAAAAATCCGTCAGGCCCTGAAGATACTGAAGATGTATGTGACTTTCTTTCCTAGGGATGCTTGGAGTTCCTTGGGAGACATGTCCAAAGAAGAAGCCATGATAGCCTACGTTGAAGAAATGAAAAAGGTAAGTTTACTGATGAGTGGAAGGGATCTTCTATGACAAATGTTCCAGAAATAAATTGGGCAACATGAGGAAATTTTTGCTGACTACTATTGTCAAAACTCCAAATGAGTTATTCCCTATGTGAACTGTTACATTTCAGTACTGTGCTGTTTAGCCCATGGGGAGAAGAAAATTAAGTAGTTCCTTTCAAAGCTATAGAACTTGGGTTGTTTTCAGAGAAACATTAGAGCTCTAGCTGATACAAAGCTTAAATGACAGAGCTAAAGAAAATGAAGTATTGAAATCATGGTAAAGGGGGCAGTGGGGAAAACAGTGGAACTTAAAGTATAACAAAAGAAAAATGATTTATTGCAAACTGCCTCAGTTGTCAGAGCTGAGAGAGGTAAGTGATCCTTATCTTGGAAAGGAAAAAAACCCAACCCTCCAGGAAGACTTAAGGAGCAAGAGTCTCACTCTTGTGAGTGGAGACATGAGTATAATAAAATATGTAAACTTAATCGTCATTGATTTTTCAGGAAGAACTCTAACAACCTGAATTTTCTGTACTTGTCATGAAAATATTCTTTCTACATTATAGTTGCAGTCAAACAGTTGTAATTGAGTCTGTCTTTTTTGGAATAGGTGTGTAACTTGTAAACAGTCATAGTTACTATATGAAGCAGAGATTGCAGCGTTAACTAAAGTAAACATTCAGAATTAGTGTCTTTTATTAACTAATCCTTTTCACTGCAGTCTTTTCACTGAAGCTCTTCTAGGTGGCCTTTCCAGTTTAAAGATTATTTACTGGTTAGAAGTATAATATATATTTTATATATATATATATACACAAGTGTGTATATATATATATATACACACAAGTATAATTGTAATCTATTATTATAATGAGGTTAGCATCAAGGAGAGAAAATGTAAGTTCTACTCTGAATACACTTGCTTTTCTCCTAGGCCACTATCTTGACATTGAACTCTTAACATGTTTAATGATGGATACAACAAAAACTTTTACTAGGCGAGAAGCTGGAGTCTGACGACTGTTCTTTTTCCTGTCTCTAATTTTGGTAATTTAGTTCCTACTGGTATTACTGTAGCTGCTGTAAAATGAAAACCAGACAACTCCAGAAAACACAGAAAGCCAAATATTATTAATTTGGTCCTAAACACCACTAAATTTTAATAATTCCTTTTGATTGTGTACCACAAGATTTAGTGCTTCATTTCAAATCTCGCATTCAAAATGTATTAATACTTCAGTAGAGTACTTTATTTTCTTCAATGCAGTAGTTGGTTTGATCAGGACACTAAACCAAAATGAAATAGCAATGTTTGTTCTAAAAAAACCCCAGTAAGCCTCCTGTGAGGAAGTCTACTTACTTGACCCTAATGAAGCACAAATATTCTGTCTCCGTACAGATTACGTGTGGGGATTGGAGAGCAAATGACTCCTTGCCTCACTCAGCTTTGAAACTGGGGAATCTGTTTACCCTGCTTTGGTGCTGTTTCAGCTCTCGCATTTGAAATACGAGCTTCAGCTTTTCCAACCTGATTGATTCTACTTGAAATGTCAGTGGAAGTACATTTCAAATGGATCCACGGGGCTGTTCTATCAGCACGTGCTGCGCTAATCCTTGTGGTGTTACTGTGGCCATTTCGCCGTTGCTGCGTAGGTGTCCGTGTTTAAGGGGGCAAAAAATCCCGTGTGTGCTGGTACCACAGGACTGTGTGTGAGGCTGTGTAAGATTGCTTATTCCCCCCCTGCCTCTGGGACATGTCTCTAGCATTTGCTCATTGTGTTTGGGCTATACATGCATCGGATGGCCCTGTCACAAGCAAGTTTATTGTAAACTCGTTGGATGTGTTTTTTCCCTTCATGTGGTAGCCTTGAAAATTGCAGCTGATGAGGAATGTGCCTGGGTGGTGTTTTGAGGTGCTGGTGGGAGATGACCAAAGATGTCTTAGTCTTAGCTAAGATGAACCTGAGCTCAGGCGCATTTTGTTGAGGGTTAATTTATTTTCCAAGTAGCATTTGTGAAATTTTATATTGCAATACTGTTTAATTTATTTGCACTTCAGATATATTTTTTTTGTTATAAATTAGAAATAAGCGATGATATCTTAGCATAAAGAAGTGTTAACATTATATGGTGTTTTTAACTTAAAATAAGAGTCTTATTTTAATTAATTAATTATATTAATTAATATATTAATTGTCTGACATCCAAAGAAAACAGAAATTATTTTGCACCTTCAAATTTTAAGGCTGTATATTATGCCTAGTGGCTGTTATAAGGAAGCAAATTATTTTATCTGTGGAAGTATTTGCTCTTTTCTTGCTCACCTAAAAGCTAGCAGTTACAAAACTTACTTTAACAGAAACTGTGCAGTAAGATTCTAGGAATTGCTCCAAATTGCAGAGAGTATGTTGAGGTCTGTTAAGAACAGATGAAGAGCGGTCATGTGCAGACATAATAGAAATGCACATATGAAACAGTTTACAGTGCAGACTGTAGAAGTAAATACATGGCAAATACAAGTGTTATTCTACAACAGGTTTCTTGTTTCTCTCAATGCTTTTGAAGTTAAAAAAAAATAAATCACTAAATTGTCCTGTCTCTGGTTCATATCCAGCTCCGTATGTGAACTCTGAACATTTATCTCTAATAAATATGGAATTAATTATTTACACTGAATAGATCAGAGAAGTGTCACTGAAATTACAGTCTGGTAGGATCCTTGTCTCTTGGTATCCTTGACTGGTTTGCAAGTGTTGACTCATTACCTGCTAGCCCGCCTGGAGCTTCTGCTCTGTGAAGTAACACTGTAGCTTTCTACCATGGCTTTCTTGGTGGTGTTCTGGACGAGGAGGTGTACTGGAGCTGTTAGTTTGCTTCTACCCAAGTCTTTTCCTATAGCTGTTGCCTCTTTTAAAAACAATAATTTAAAAAATAAAGGATGAAAGAGGAACAAAGCTATCGGCAAAAAGCTTGGTTGAAAGACCTTAAACTAGAATGGGGCAATGATATTGTATGCTTTTAAAATAATAGTCAGTTATTAAATTATTGAATCTCCTCTGTTTAACTTAGTTTAGACTTAAAATTTTGCGTTCCTATCAGATGATCAAAGGTATTGGTGTTGTAATTTAAAATGAAATCTGTATGAAAGGAAGAGCCCCAAATGACTTTAAGAGCATAATTTGATTCTAGTTTGCTCTGATTAGTATGTCTTTGCACTGTCCCAGTTTTGCTCTATTCTGTCCATTTTGTTGTTGGGTTTAGATGGACCCAGCACGGCACTTCTGATCTGCTCCTTACATTCCGTTGAAGGTGACAGGGTTTGACAAATGTAGAGAATCTTCTAAGAAAAAAGTCAGCTTAATTTTCTCTGTGGGAAGACTTGTCTATAAAATAAATTTCATCAGATAACAGCAGCCTGTTGAACTTGAGTTGGTTTAGTTTGAAATTGCTCAAATGATGGATTCCAACGTCTACTAATCCTGTGCTGTGTCTGTCCTTTAGTGTTGGCAAATCTATTAGCTCTCCCATCTTCTCTTCACTTAAAAAAAGTTAATACAGCTAGTTAAGATTCTTGTTTGGTAAATTAGGTTTTTGTTGGTTTTATTTAATAAAAAAAATAAAATCAGAAGAATAACACATTAAGTGACTTGGAGAAATGTTACTGAGTTTTACAATGACCAGCAGTTTCTAAAATGGGTTGAAATGAATGAATCATTGAAATGCTGTTTCATAAGATGTTTCATATTTTGGACTTGTGCAGATTCTTGAGAGTATGCCAGTGACGGAGAAAGTTGAAGAATTACTACAAGTAATAGGCCCGTTCTATGAAATAGTAGAAGATAAAAAGAACAGAAGATCTGACCGAAGCTCAGGTTCGGACAAATAACTTCCTTTGTACTACTAATAAGCACAACTCCAGATTTTTTTGGGCTTGTTTTCTATAAATGAATTTAAAGCTAAACACTGCATCTTTCTGTTCATTCTCTTTACCATATGGCAGTTCGAATGGCGAAAGTCTCTAAGTATTTGGAAGGTAGGAATAATAAATTATGTGTAAGTCCATCTTTTCCATTGTTTTTGTGCTGTAGTAACTTCCTGCTAACACTTGTGACTACTGGGCTTATCACTTCATTAGGCTGGATTTTGGTTTATTTTGCTTTTGAGGTACAAAGCAAAGTTAGACCCAGGAAGCTGCATTTTTAGTACTTGTCTCCAGCCTTTTTAAGCTCCTGAAGGAAGCCTCTTCCTGAAAAAAACAATCTATTTAAAACAAACAAATGACTACCCCAATCAAATCTAGTTTCTGCCTTTCCATTAATAAAAGAAACAACTGTTTGAAATGTGTAGTGCTACATCCTGATGTAGCTGTGGATTATCAAACTGCATGTGGAGCTGGTAATCCAGTGAAATAAAAATCTAAAAAAAAATTTTAAAAATCCACAATCAAAATCCAATCTTCTTAAATCATGATTTCTCCAATACACACAGAATCTAAGATGGTTTTGTGAACCTTTCAAGTTAAGTTTTCTAAGACTCAAGTTCATTAAGGGAATGTCTATTTAAACATTTTAAATGTCTGACAAGTGGCAAACCCAGTGGTGTCATAGCTGCATAAAAATCAGTGTGGTGATTTTTGTTTAGCAATACCATTGTGAGAACGTTTTGATAATAACAGTTATTATGTTACAGGTAATGTGTTCATAAAATTGTAATATAAAGCTTACAGTTGTTTAAATCTGGCTTAAAATTACAGTTGAAATGCAACAGGGCAGAACTTAATTTTCGAAACAGTTTTTAAACCATTGCACAAATTAATTGTTTTAATGTGTTTTAAGATACAGAAGTCAGCTGGTTAAGTTGCCTTTTGTGTGTGGCTTTTTTCCCCCCACCTTAAAGGAACATAGTTTTGATTTCTGTTTTGGTAGCAAGTCTTGGAGAAACAGAAATAATTTTTAATTGTTTTTGAGGAAAGGTAATGGTAGAAGTTTTTAAATGGCCATTTTGAAAGCTATGTAACTTTTCTCAACTAAAATTGTGTATACTTCATATCTGGGATTTAATGAGCTTGCCTAGCAGCTGGATTGACAGGCAAGATTGTAAGAGTATCAGTAGATTCAGGTCAGTGATCTGTGTAATAAGGATTTGCTTGGACTTGGTGTCTGTGGCACAGTGCCAAAAGCCACTTCTTAAAAAAGTGACTTATCTAGGCAAACAGAGAATCGTGGCAGTTAAACCATTCCTGTTTCAATAACAAATTTAGCTTTTTTTTTTTAAAAGGCAATTTAAACATAAGGCAGTGTAAATAAAACACAAAAACAAATTTCAGCTTTATCTTGTTCTGGCAGTGTTGCAATAAATCTGGTGGTATGTCGTCATTCATATGGTTTAAAGTTGCAATGTCTAATTATGTCACAATGAATTAAGAGAGAATTTTCACAAAGTCTGTTGTATGTTGTAACTTTGCCATTACTTTTAAGATTTGAAACCCTTTCTTCAGCGCTCTTACCTTGATTAAAAGTGAAGCTAGAAATAATTATTGTTGTTTACAGTACAGGTCTCAAAATATTTCCCAGAAGTGTGGAAGCATGAGTACCTTCAGTCTTCCAGATACACGCTAAAGAATAGAAAGAATCTGCCCAAGTCAGTGTTTGAGGTGGTGTAGACGCTGGTGACAATACTGTTAACAATGGACACATGGTTATGTTGTGGTTGTGGTAGTTCCTCCAGTCCTGTTTTCTTCCCCTGCCCCCAGGCCCCTACTCTCTGGAGCTTCTGTTGTGGACGGGTTTTTTTCATAGGCAGGCAATCATACGTTCTGGAAACTGGGACCCTTCTCTTGAGTGTCTTGCTTCATACTGTACTCCCTCCATCTTCTGGCCCATTCTGTTCTGACTTCACCTTCCATTCTTCTTCCACTAGATTTTAATCTGTGTGAAGATCATAATCTATTTGTTTAAGAATTGCACGCCACTTCCTCAAAATCAACAGTATTCTTGAGTTAGTCAAAGAGACTGTCTGGAAGTTTAGTGTACGTGAGCTGTGGCTGGTGTATGATCTCTAGCAGATTGTAGCCTTTTAAAACTGAGTTTCTACTCCTTGTGGTTTCATTGAAAATGTTAAATACAAACCACTGAAATACTGTCTTCCTGAATCAATAGAGCTTGTGGCTCTCGTTAATAAAGAACACTGAAGCCTGACATACCAGCATTAAAATGACTTGTAACATCTTCTAGACAACTAGGACAAACTTGCCAGGTCCATGGCTTGCAAATATCAAGACTTGCATGTGTTAGTAAATAAAGGAAAATGGAGAATTCTCTCCAATAGACTGAGCAAATCTGGGGGATATTTCAAAAGCAGGTAAGCTGGGTAGTGTTTTCAAAGCTTATCCTGCAGCTGTGTGAGAAGTTTAGGTTCTCTGTGAAGTTCAGTCAGTAGTCACTCTGACAGGTATGAAGTACTTCTTTACAGATAAAATTATTGACAAATTATTTTCAGGTACATAAAATACTCAACATCAAAGAAGAAAGGGGCTCTTAGCTGTCATAGCGCTGCAGAAGAGAATAGGGACTGTTGCAGTATTACAGAAGGACCCTTTTGTTTGCAGCTGCTGGAAAAGTAGAGGGAAGGCTGTTGGGTAAGGTGGAGGGTGCTTTAGAAGAGCAACCTTTTAACTTTTTGCACTTGATAATAAATGCACAAGAAATCTGATATCCAAGCCAATGCTAAAAAGGCCAAGAAACTTCAAAATACCATTGCTCACTGAATTCGAAATGTTCAGAATGTGCATTCAAGCTTTCTTGTGTAGTTACACCTGAAGAAGCCAAAGGTGGGCTAGAATTGACACGTTACTGATCTGATTCTGGGTGAAAAATATCAAGAGTTTCAGAGCCAACGCATCCTTCTGAATGTTTCCTTGAGGATGTTTGTGGATGTTTTCTTTTTTCTGAATATTAGTAAATCCAAAGAGAGGCAAGAAAATCCCTTCCTGGCAGGTCCACACTAAGTTATCTCAACAACTAAGCAACGTATCTGGAACAAGTTCTTCAGCAGAATTTTCCTGTGCACTCTTTCTGCTTTGCGACAAGGCATTTGATCTGTTTTAAAATCCTACTAAGTAAAGATGACCCTTTGCCTTTATGCTGAGTTGTAGTAGTCTTTGTGAAGACTACATGTTGCCTCCAGTAATGATAAGTTATGCACTGCAGAGGCTGTGGAAAGTTTCAGCATTACAACACACCTAAACTATCATCCTAATGAGTGTTACTCTCCTGGAAACTTTGCTCCCAGCTGTGTTGCAGTTGTATCAGGTGAAGCCCTGTTGCTGCATACGCTGGCTCTGGGCAGAGCTGATGGCAGCGTAGCGATCATGCAGGGCACTGCTTCTGTAGCAGCTCGTGTGAGTGGCAGAGGATGGCCTGGCTCACAGGCAGATACAGCTATTTGCAGATTTGCTCGGTGTCTTCTAGTATTGGATATGGGAGCTAGGTTTAAAAGATAATACTCACTGAGGTCTGTTGTGATTTTTAGAACAAGCAACTACATGTAAACACTTCTGTTTCAAAGACAGTAGCTAGTACAGGACATAGGTAAGCACTTGGAAAAAGTGAGCCTGTTCTTAATTATTACTTTCCAGGTAGAAACACTTATTCTTACTCTTAAAATGCAATATATTTTCCAACCGTGTTTCTGTAAATTGCATATGATTAGTTTCTCTTTTGAAATAGTTTTATTTTCTCAAAGAGCTTCTTGTGTTTTCAACATCTTTGCTTTCTAATGGAGCATTTGGTGGTACACTCTTCCTGCTTGTTTGTGGGCCTCTTCTGTGAAATACCCTCTGTTTGCTTCATAAGCTCACTTTTTCATTTCTGTTTGACTCCAAATATACTTGCTAAATGGATTTCTTCCTTCTCCTTCTTCTTTTCATCACTAGGATTTTTAAGGAACTCAATGGCTGTGAATCTTTATGCTTTGTAAGGAGCAGAAAAAAAAAGAGCTAAAATCCCTCTTACTCTGAAATTGCTGTGCTTTAGTAAGATCTGTTGGATGGGTGGCAGCACCACAGCTAGGAGGTGCGTTAAGGCAAGGCAAGCATGGGGCAGGAGGAGCTGGTGGGTGGGTGAGAGAGGTTTTTAAAATTCCATTCTTTAAGCTTTTTCTCCTTTTCTAGTTTCCAACAATAAGCTAACAGCTATAATCAAGGTTACAGATTATATTAGGGAGGCTAGTGTGAAACTTACTACACAAATATTTTTGTTAATATCTCAGTAATTTAATAACCTATCTTCAGAAGCATCTAGAACATTCTCTGCAGCATTAGCTGCATGATGGGATTATTATAGGATTAAGGGCTGGACCAGCAAGTGCCAAAGTCAGTGGAGAGGCTCAATGAGATGTGGATCAGTGTCTCAACAAGCTGTGGCTTGTCGTGTTGTAATATGTCTGCTTCAGGCTTTCCAGTTCAAATCTGAGCCTACGCTGTGATTCGACTTCAGACTAGTGGTTTTATGCCAGTGCTGTCTCACAGTGTTGGAAATTAGGGCAGAGTGTCAGTACAGAGAGATGGGAGACCTTCTAGCGGCCTTCCAGTACCTGAGGGCCTCCAGGAGAGCTGGGGAGGGACTTTTTTCAAGGGCAGATATTGATAGAACAAGAGGTAATGGCTTTAAACTGGAATAAGGTAGGTTTAGATTAGATATTAGGAAGAAATTCTTTACTGTGAGGGTGGTCAGACGCTGGAACAGGTTGCCCAAGGAAGATGTGGATGCCCCGCCCCCGGACGTGTTCAAGGCCAAGTTGGATGAGGCTTTGAGCAACCTGGTCTAGTGGAAGGTGTCCCTGCTGATGGCAGGAGGGGGTTGGAACTAGATGATCATTTAGGTCCCTTCCAACCCAAATCATTCTATGATACAGCTCAATCCTGAGGATATCAACAGCTCCTCTCTCATAGAGTAGTAGAGAATATCACTACAGGTTGAGCAGCAGAATATCCAAATGTGAAAATGTAAGAATAAAAATTGTTTATTTCAAAGTGGAAGGAGCTAGGAAGCTTTATTCCATGAAAATAAAAGTGTCTGTGTTCTGTTTCATGCTGGATTGAGTCAGTGGTAACAGGGTTTGTGCATAATTGGTCATTGGGCCTGGATTTTTTTTCCTTCAGCTAGAAAACACTTTTCTGCAAAACGGAAAATAAATTGTCAAAAGCTCTTCAGGTTTTGAGAACCCAGCAGATGTACCCCCGTGCTGTAAAATGTTGGTGCCTTACATTTTAGAGGTCTCACTTGTAGTTAAGATCTTGTGATGAGAGAACTGAAATCCAGATTTCTCACAGCTCTGTTCTACAAAGACAGGCAACAAAGAAGGAGTAAACAGAGTATGGGAGGCTGGTGGAGAACAGACGTAGGTAGTAACATCTTGATTGGTCCCAGAAAAGTGCCCAGTGGGCATGGGCTGGTGTTTCATACATAACTTTGTTATAGCAAAAATAATTACCTTAACCATAGCCTCTAAGATGTATGGGAAAGCCATCTGTGTTATCTGCGAGGCTGTGTTTAACATGGGCATCATAAAAGGCTGTTCAACTGGTAGGCCTGGTGTAGGTGGCAAGATAATATAATCTTAATGTTATTTCCTGTTTGTTTCTTTCTTGTACAGGGCAAAACAATTTTTGATTCAGGCTACAATATTATAGCTCGTAGTTACTGGACTATAGGTGATGCAGCAATATGGTTTTCTGTTGCTTTCAATCATAGTTCAGATTTTTTTTTAATGGGGTTTTGAATTTACTATGTTCATGTCTTCTGTTTTCTGGGAAGAAACTCAAGAGTGTAATGCTTCTCTACTTGCCACACAAAGTAAAAGTTCCAGATGTTGACTATGTCTCTTCCACACAGAAGAGAGCTTAGCAAGTCCTGCTTTTTCTCCCAGAGGGAAGTAGTACCAGATGTGGGGACATCCTGGATCCTGAAATAATCTTGCTATTCTTGCAAGTTACTATAAATATCTAAGAAGCAGCTGTTCTTCATGTTCATTCTCACACGTGATCATTGGCTGAGGTGTTGACAGTAAGTTGGCAAAGCCTGGATCCATTGGTCTTGCTGCACATGCACCACGTAACTGAGCTGCGTGTGCTTGGTGGCCCTGTACTCTGGAAGTCTGGTGGCCTTTGTGGAACTACCTGCCAGTGCTGGGAATGCCTGTGGGGTGGCTGCTGTTCTCTGTGGGCTGCTCTTTGTCAGGAAATCCCAGGCAGGTTGTCTCTACTGGCAGAAGTCTCCGGGGTGACAGCAAGGAGGGAAATGTATCTAAGTCAACCCAAAAACTTGGTAACCTTATTTATATGGAAAGCATTCTGAAAATTCAAGGCAACAGATACAGATGATATGGTTGGAGATGGGAAACTCTTAGATATTGAAAAATATAAAGGTCCAGGATGACTAGTCAGTAATCCTAAATACCGTACTTGGAAGTTAATAAAAATGTCTAAGAAGCTGCTATTGTCTGTGTTCGTTCTTATCCACAAACTATTGTTCTGATGTTTATAAATGGTAAATAAAGACATGGATATTGTTGATTAAATTGGTTTTTGAAATACAATGGCATCTCTTTGAGTGTAAAGCTTGAAAAGCACATGAGCAGAGAGAGGAATGCTGAGGAAAAAAGGCTGTCTTTTGGAGTATATTAAAAGAAAAATAAAAAGGAGGAGAGGCTTCTTTTTGTCTGTTCTAGTAAAGTTTAGGAAGACCAAACAACAAAAAAGGAAAACTGTATAGAGGAAGATCTGGCTGCCATGATCTGTGTGCTTAGGGAGTTTTATATTTAGTGCACTTAAAATTAAAAGTGATAAAACAGTGGTAGTTGAAGTAAGGAATTTTATATTTTTCTGTTTCTGTTTTTGAAAGACCATCCTAAAATCTCTTTTTATTTGTGATGTCAGCTCATTTTGAGTACTGTAGAACAGATGTTACAGAGCAGGCTGGGCCCCTGGAAATTTTCTTTGTAGTGTGCTATATTAAAAAGAATGGACGGAAATGAGGGTATAGAAACTCTTGTTCTTCTAGCTGAAGAGCTTATTGCTCCCAGATGCTTTTATGTGCTCCTCCATTCTCACTGCAGTCACTCCTTGCAGAGAACTCCTTGCAGTACTGGGATTCATCAGTTTCAAAAAGGAGGTGGAGATTTGCATAACTGAATGTATTGGAAATGGCAGAATGTGGCTGCATAAACTTGGAATTGAAGCAGGAGCCTAGTTGGATCAGTAACAAGCATGAAAACATCAGGTTGTGATGGCAAGAAAAGAATTCTAGGTACCTGATTATCCAAATAATTTTGTACCGCATATAGGTCCCTTTGAGACTTGAAAATTTTAACAGAGCTTGAGTCTACTTAAATGTGGGAGGGCAAAGTGATCCCTAGGTAAGGTGATGCAAGTGTAGGTCATGGAAATCTTTTAGTGGCTAAGAATTTGCTGCTATTGAGCAGATAATAAAGTTAGTATTTTACAAAAGCACATAATTTTTATTAAATGAAGCGGGTGTACACAGTTAGTTAAATGTTTTATGATGTGTTTCACTTGCTGTTGTAGACTGTTTCCTGGTCACTGGTATTTGTGAAGAATGAAAGAGGCTGTAGGACTTGTGTGAGGATAGTGTGTTGTGCTGAGCCAACCACTGGTACGGCTCCAGCAGTGCGTGTTAATTTTGTGTAAGAATTATGTGCCTTTTCAGAAAACCAAAAATACAGGGCATCTGAGGAAAACCTGCTAGGCCAGGTTTTCTTTGTAAAATGACCCTTGATCTGGGGTAGATCCACAAAGGCATTTAAGTTCCTAACTCCCATCTGGGTAACAAAAATTGCCTTGAAATGTGTGGGGAGTTAGAAATCAAATACATATTTTTAAGAAACTTGGCCCTGTTATACAGGTCATTGAGAAGAATTGTATGCTGTCTTTAAAAAATATATTTAGAATTACTCTTAGGAAAACTCTTAATAGAGCTGATACAAGACAATGAACATCTGAAAGCTTGTAGAGAGGTTGTGTGTTATTTGCATCCTTTCCATCTCACCAATTTCTTTTGGCAAATCCTTCTTCCTTCTGTTCACGTGTTGTTACTGTTACACAGCTCTTGCTATATAGCACTAAAAAACCCCAAATCAATCCAGGCTTTTACAGTAGTATATAAATCCTTGCACGGCTACAAGAGCAGTACAGAGCAGTACAGCTTTGATTTAGAAAACTCCACTACAAACCTCACAGTTTGGGGTTGTAGGCAGTGACATGAAAATAACAAACCAAGAAGGACTTTACAGTATCTAAATGAGGGCAACAGAGAAAGCTGCTGACATTTTGCCTGCAGTTGAAGTGGGTAAACATAAAGAATAAAGGGATGGGAGGTGGGCAGTTGGGATTAGCACAAAGCAAATAACATTTTAAAAGCTTGCTTGACTCTTATCATTCATATTAGAAGATACCTGATCCTGCTGATGGCAGGGGGGTTGGAACTAGATGATCTTTAAGGTCCCTTCCAATCCAAACCATTCTATGATTCTATACATTCTTCAGGAAGTAACCACTAACCTACCAACAGGGACTGTAGAAGGCACTACTAGTTGGCTCTGTTTAGTCTTTAACCCTGTCACTCCCAGTATTAGTCATCATTGCTGGTTCCTTAGCAGATACTTGGAGTAAGAAGGACAGCAGCAAACTGTGGTTTTACTGTGTAGTAAAAGCAATGAAGGATGGACCTAATGAGAATAGCAGCATGAGAGTTCTGAGGAGAAGTACACAATTAAGCATGGTATTTCAAGTGGCCAAAACTTTGTACAATGCTGTGTTCTTCAGAGTCAGCACCACAGCAAGTGCCTCTTTAGGAGCACTGTTGCCAAGAATGACTTTGTGGAAGAAATATGATCTTGATGGATTTCAGTTATTCAGGTGTCCCATGACATAACAGTGTAAATATGTTGCTGTTGATACTGTCCCTCAGTTCCACCTCTTTATTTAAATATATGTGATGTATCACTTAGAAGTTTCCCCAAATGAATAAACTCCCTGCTGAAATTAAGTGAAGAGAGAACATGCTCGAATATTTGAAGACCTTCCCTTCAAAAAAAGAAAAAAAAGAAAAAAAAAGTAATTAAGAAGAAAGCTTATGGTATAGCTGGGGCTTTTTACAGTATCTTTTGTAGGGTGAGGAGGTTTACAGTTTTAATTCACCTTCACCACAGCCAAATATTCCTCTTAGTCTTTCCTGTTTATTTCCATAGCTGTGTAGGACAGATGGATGATTGTGCCCCTGCCCCTTTTTTGTTTCAAAGGGAAGGGTGATGATTCCTGCCTTACTGTGCCAAGGGAGCTGTGTCTGTGCTTAATGATCATGCTCTGAGGACTTAACTGCTACCTTCTCCTCCTCACACTGCTGCTGCTGAGAGAAACATCTTGAGAATTTGGTTTCACAATAAATGGATCATGCTTATGAGAAATAAACTGGGAATACGTTGGGATTTTTCTTTTGTGAAACAAATTGCCCTGCAAATAAGAAGTGTTCTTCAGTAAGGAGAAAATGAGCATGTGATTGCTTATATTCTCGTAGTCTAGAAGACAGACAGTAGGTTTTCCAGTGCTCTTTTTACAATAAAGAAGCTTTTTTTTTTTAATCTTAGGAGAAAAGTTGGATTAAATCAATCTAAAACAGTGAAGCACGATGCCCACAAAAACCTTATCTTGCGCTAAAACTAAGGTGAACAGGACACTTAGCGTATTCATTATTTATCTACAGGAAGTTATTTTGCCTTTTTCTTTTCTTTCTTTTTTTTTTTTCTTAAGTGCTATGGATAAGCTTTGAAACTAGAAGAATGTGGGAAGGCTCTTCATTGCAAGATTAAAGCAGAAAACCCTTAGCTCTAAATTACTATGCAGCAAAGAAAGTAGCAGAGCGGGTTTGGCAACTCCAGTATAATTGGATATTATTTTGCTGTTTAATGTTAAGCCTAAATGTAAGAATTAATCTTTCAAGGTTCTGACAAGGGAATGTAGAAATTATGCAAATGGAATGCTATGGTGACAATTAAAACGGAGAGAATTCAGCCTCCGAGTCAACATGTAAACTGTGTGAGTGTCTTGCAGAAACTGTCCCCTCTTTGTACTTTAATCTCTCTGTCCTAATATAGGAGCCTTAAATGATCATCAGGATATATTTAACCATATTTTTTTTTTACAGGAAGTGGTAGAATTGGCCCTTAAATTCTCCATATTTTTAAGAACTTTTACCTTGCAATTCTTTGTACAGTCAGAGTAAATTGTTTGTGATCCTTAGAGTGATCAAAGATGTGGAAAACAAGGGTTTAGCAGTTACTTTGTCTATTTCAGGAGTTGTTTTTTAAAAATATTTATGTACTTAGACAAACAAGTGCTCTGTGTATTTATTTCATTATCTTCACTGAAATCAGATAATTTATTTCCCTATGGTCTTTGCTAGATAAAGATCTGTATAAACTTGGGTCTTCTTACCACATTTTGCGTCTGCTTAAATTGCTGCAGCAGAAGATGCATGGGTATTGTATTTACCTTCTTCAGAATCCTGGTTTGCACATAGTTGAATAGAATGTTTCAAAATTTGCCCTTGAATTGAGAGCAGTTTTGAAGCATTTCAGCCCAAAAGGGAACTTCTATAAAAATGCTGACTCCTGAGTTTAAAAGAACACAGCCATATCAGTCCTAGGTAAAACATGACTGCAGCTATACCATAAATAGAGGTAATAGTCCTGGTCTGAGACTCAGTAGTGAAAGTGGCCTGCTCTCTCTTTCCAGTTGGGTTCCTATGAATCATTAAGAATCTCCTCACCAGTAGTCAGGCACTCTGTGGTGAGCCACAAAAGAGAAACATTAAACCAATTAAAGAAGAGCTTAGAGAAATCAAGCTGGCATTATCTGGTACATCTTCTGATATGGAAATAGTTTTTTGGAACTGTGATGAATAGTTTGGGGGAGGTGTTGTATGTTTGGCTTTTTTTAAGTACATCTTTTTTTCCTCTTTGAATTTTTTCTTAGACCTTAGTAGTGTCATGAATTCAACTTCAAATATAAAGGCTGTGAATGGAAAAGCTGAAAGTAGTGATCGTGGAGCAGAATCAGAAGAAGAAGAAGAAGAAGGGCTTAATGAAGAGGAAGAAAAAGAACTGCAGCTGAATGGAAAGGGTATGTTTTCTGCACTTGGACCACTGACTCTTCCAAAGTTATTCTTAACCACCTAAGTGGCAGAAAAACCCAAAGGATCATGAATCTGTACTTTTTCAGGAGAAATAGATGCAAATACATGTGGATGCCTGTGTGAAAAATGGCAGTGTCTCAACCTGGGTTATAAGATTTAGAACTAGTACAAATTTGTGAGCTATACCATACGATTTTTTACATGGCTAGAAAGTTCTGTTAGTAGGCTGGCTAAAAATCTATATCCTATATTGTTTTGGTTTTTTGTTGCCAGTGCTGTTTGTAAGACCTGTGAATGGCTACCTGGGCTGTAACAGTAGCATTGAAAATAACTTTTTTTTCTTCAGAGAAAATAAAACTGAACTTTCAATGAGATTCATTTAGGGAGTCCATAAAGAGTTTTGAGAAATGCCAGCACCAAGTGAAAACCAAATGAAATTACATATTTAGAATTCTATACAGGTGTTTTGCTCCAAGGACATTAGGATTATTATTTAGTT
Source organism: Antrostomus carolinensis (assembly GCF_000700745.2). Lineage (NCBI taxonomy): Eukaryota > Metazoa > Chordata > Aves > Caprimulgiformes > Caprimulgidae > Antrostomus > Antrostomus carolinensis. Next base: position 33,639 of record NW_010326942.1, on the reverse strand, counting down.
TATCAGACACACCTACTTTGGATTTGCTTCCTTATGTTTTAAATATGATCTGCTCTTTATGCAAATTAATTTTTATATTTACACTTGTTACAAGAACAGAGCAATCCCTGCGAATGTGAATCTAGGAGCATTTATATATTTTATTCTTGTCCTGGTTTTGCTAGGATAAAGTTAATTTTCTTCTTAATAGTTAGAATAGCTGTGTTTTAGTTTCAGGATTTGTTATGAGAAGAATGTTGGTAAAGTACTAATGTTTTTAGTTGCTGCTGGAGCCCAAGGACATCATGTTTGGGTAGTTTGAAAGTACAGAGGACTGGGAGGGAGAAGCACAGTGAATAGCAAAACCCAGAACTGGCATTTGGATGTGCCAGTGAGATATTCCATCTCGTATCACATCATGTCAGTATATTAACCAGGGCTGACCAGAAGACAGGGTTTTTCTCTCGGGGATCACTCAGGCTCGCTCTTCCAGGATTGAGGTTTTGTCTCCGGGATCACTGGCTGGCACAGGCTGGGCATTGGTCGGAGGGTGGTGAGCAATTGCACTGTGCATCCCTCACTTGTATATTCTGTTATTACTGTTAATATCATTATTGTTTTATTTTAATTAGTAAATAGTTTTTATCTCAACCCGTGAGTCTCCTTGCCCTTATCTTTCCAGTTCTCTCCCCTACTCTCTGGGGAAAACCACCACAGTTCTACAGATACATTATACATACAGTCCACTAGAAAGTGAGCTACTTGAAGAAATACATTTTGAGCTATTTCTGTTTACAAGGTTTTCTTGTTCTTTTACAGACCATAAGAGTGTGAAACTAGAATCAGCTAAGGATTTGGAAAATATTGTTACTAACGGCTGTTACAAGGACAGCTTTATCCCAGATATGCAGAACGGCATCCAGACCAAATCTGCACTGAATGGTTTGAACTCGGAGGAAGAAATAAAGAAAACAGAGCCAAGCCTAGAATTGGCTAATAACAGTGCTCACCAAGGTATTGTCCTTACAAGACCATGTTTTAATTTGCATGTTTTTCATGGCAAATACTTCTTTTCTTGAAAGCTTAATCCTGGGATTCAGATACTAGCAAAGATGTCTTTCAGTTGTAGAAATCTGAAGAAAGAATATTAAAAAAAATAATAATAAAATGTAATATCAGTTTAAATTAAGGCTTTCTTTCCTACAGAAAGAGAGATTAATTCAGAGACAGAGAGACCCAAAACCACAGAAACACAGTTTTCTTTTAAAATCATTATACTACCTATTTGCCTTTGAAAGCTAATTTGTAGTGAAATAAAAATTACTAATATCTCTTGGTCATTCTGAAAGGCTGAACATATTATAAATGCCAGTTTGTTGAAACTGATGTCTAAATATATTATTTTAGAACTAACATAACTTTATGCAAAACTACTTTATACTGAGTTTAAGAAGGAGAATGGAATGAAGAATGTAAAATTAAAATTATCAACTTATAATGTAGAAATGCCAATATTGGGCATAATTTTTCCATTAGTAAAAGTTTTATGTAATTCCTATATTAATATAGCCTCTTTATTCAGTTTAGGATGACAGTAGTAGATAAAAGGGGCGTGAGTTGAAGGTCCCTATGCACTTTAACTCATTACTTTACTCTTTGCCAGGACCGGCTCACATTTACAAAGCCTGTGTGCCTATCTCCTTTTCACACAGGTGCAAATGAAGAGAACACTGAAGAGGTCTCAGCAACTCAGCACTTAACCAGTGATTCAGACAGTGAAGTTTATTGTGACTCTATGGAGCAACTGGGACTAGAAGAGGTAAGGGCTCAGTATTCCTAGGTGTATTTTGAAACTGGTATGCTTATTTTTAAATAGATTCCTTTTTACCTGGTGAACTTGGACATGCAGAGGTGAATGAAGTAACTCTTGTGTACCTTTCTCCTGTTTGGACTATGAGGTTTTGTTCTTTTTATTGTCAGTCTTGTACAACTTGGTTACAACTGATCTAAAAGCCTTGAAATTTTTGCCCTCAAAGAATTTATGTGAGGGGAAGGTATAAAAACCTGCAGTACAAAGAAACTAAAGGCTATGTCCACAGATGCATTTGGGGTCTCATCGTGTATGTAGGGACCAGAATCCAGCTATCTCTAAGAAACAGGGAGTGTCTTTGTAACAACGAGCTTTTTGTGTGCTCTTTTTCTGGCCTGATGAATTCTGCATTTGTTTCTTAGAAAAAATAAATAGTAAGCTTAGCAGATGGCCTGTAGGCTAGTGCCTGAAAGTAGCCTAGGTCTAAAGAAGTGGGAGATGACAATGATTTCTGGGTTCTGCTCTACTCTCTTGAGCTGTAATGTTCACCTCTAACTTTCATACAAAAGGTGGGTGCCAACTGTGCTGCTTAGATTTGACTGAATTTGTGCTCCTGCTGATTGTATTAACTGTAGTCTTAGTTGACTCCTTCAGAGGTCCGGTTTAAATGTGGACTTTGTAGATTGTATTCAAACACCTAGTTTCCTAATTCTGGGGGGGAATATACAAATGATGCATGGGATCATAAAGACCAGTAAGCACTCTAATATTGCATCATTCTCTCGTCTAGCTGTTTCCTGAGGATCTAGAGAATTCCTTTGAGCAAATAAAAATTTTACCCACTAACGAAGCATGCTGGGAAAGGTGATTGGTAGAAGTGCTGCAAGCTCTCTTATCTGGGTGATTTCCCAATCATCTTGTGTATCGTTCAAGCTTGTTTGAGATTCTTTAATTGAAGTGGGTGGATAATGTCAGAATTGCACAACCTGCATGAGGAAAGTTCTGTTTTTGAACAAAGTAACAAATGTTCAGGTATATGTAAATAAATATACAAGTAGAAAAAGATTGAAAAGATGTAGCACACACTCTGTCCTTCAGTTCTGATGATACAGGTTTATGAACTGCTGTTTTACAAATGGGATTGTGGCAGCAGATTCCATTTCTTTCCCCCTCCTTTTGGTTATTTTGACTTTTTCATGGAGTTACTTTTCAGCTAGCTGAGGTCCCTGGTCTGCTTCAGCATATAGTTTTGCAAGTGTTCAGTGCTTGTCCTTTCAGTTGAACACAGGTTTGCTTGAACCACCTTAAGGCAGTCCTGCTGCAGAACATGTCATTGTGACCTGATCAGCGCACATGTAATCTGTTTTTAGTATCTTCCTACAGTACCACTGATTTAGAATGAGAAGTTGGTAGAATGATGTGCCTTTTGGTGAGAGGTGCAGGGTGCAGCCAAGCTGGTTTGTACAGGTTGATAATAAACTACATGATCTCTTTGCCATGAGTGTAAATGCTGCCTACTCAAGGTTGCTAATAGCACATGACTTTTGACAGTGTGGCTCATGAATCTGAGTTAGGATACCACTTCGCTGTCGAGGAAGCAAAGCCAATTTTACAAGGGAAAATGGAACATTTTCAGTTCTTAATGTTCTATTTTAGTGATGTTGTTCCAACTGTATGTTGGAAATGTCTAAAGTAATTCCAAGTGGTATCACTGTTTTGAGAATATTTGCCTCAAATGCATGTCTAACCTTTTCAATCTGAAAAGGACACTTAGACAATAGTAAGCACATTCTATAGGAAATCAATTACTCCTGTTAAAATAAAAGTCTTAATTCTGGGCAAACTATTTTCTTAAAGTGAAAGTAGAGATGATGCTTCTTCCTTTTTATTGGTTAACTGTCACATTTTACAGAATTTAATTACTTGCTAATGTTAATTTGTAGCCCTTGGAGATCATCACAACAGCTAAAGGATCTTTAAAGCATTCATCCCATTTCTTGGATGTAGATCACAATCTTCTGTTAGAAAATACGGATTTTCCAAGGTGTACTTTCGTGACCTATGGGAACCTCCAACCGGGAAATACTGTAGAGGGAGCAGCTGAAGAACAAGGTGAAGTCAAGTGTGGAGGAGAGGATGGCAAAGCCAGTAATGGGGCCCCTCACAAGGAGAAGAAAGGTGGAGAAAAAGCAGATTTCTACAGCATCAGAAGAGGGAGAGGTACTGTGCATGCTGCTTTGGTTTTCCCCACTCTCCTGACTGCCAAAAGTTACTAGTGCCTGAGAAGCACTTGTCAGCATTGTCCAGTGAGACAGTCATGCTGTATAGAGCTTCGGTCCTTCACAATAAAAATAGATTCAGTTCAGGAGGGGGAAAATTGAACTGTTAAAATCAAACATTTTCAGTAGAGTTGGTAGCCCATTCTCTGTTTTATGTGTCTATTTTTTTCTCCCTCACCATAGGACACAGACTTCAACCTCTAGGAGATGGTTCACAAGGTGGACAGATGGGTAGTGGAGGGGACGGAGAGCGCTGGGGATCAGACAGAGGACCCAGGGGTAGCCTCAATGAGCAGATTGCGGTAGTGCTGATGCGGTTGCAAGAAGACATGCAGAACGTCCTTCAGAGGCTGCATATGCTGGAGGCAGTTACAGCATCACAGGTATTATTAACTGAAGTTACTTGATTACTTTTTATTAAATTTCCTGAGATATTTTTATGCTTTTTCGGATAAAAATTTCAGACAAACTGTAGACACATTTCAGTTTTACTCTGTAGTTTATTCCAACTTAAAATTTCTTATCAGTACCTATTTTCAGGAGCACAATTCAGGACTCTTGTACATGTGAGCCAAAGCATGCATTTTGACCTAGAAATTGACCATATATTATTTTACTGATTTCTGATCAGACTGCTCTAGGCCATAATTATTGATAGAGACACAGTCACTATATGGAGATTCCACAGTTACTGTTAGTAATATGTGATCCCAGATAATTTCTTCATCAGATCTCAAAGCATTTTCAAAGGAAGTGAGAAATTATCTTAATCTTACAGACTGGTAAATGTTTGCACACAGAACTTCTAATTCCATTTTTCAGTTAGCAGAAGACGCATTCTTCGCCTGTGAAGTAATTGATCTTTCTTGGAATTTAGCATGTATACAAGATAGGCAAAAGAAGTCTTAAGCAAGTGTTGATATTTATTGATGTAGTGTTTTTTTCCCTGTATTTACGTGGAAATACCGTATATTTGGGAGAATAGAATATGCTGTGAATATAGTTGAACCAGCAACCTAAAAATGTTTGGTTTTGTTTGACTTGCTGATACAGTTTGATCTACCAGAGAATGAGAGAGCTATACGAGCAGTGTCCTATGGGATACACATACTCCAAATCTAAGGCAGACAGGGAAAAGGAATTATTAAAACCATTACTTTGCTCTGTCACAGCTATTGGAGAATTGGATGTTTGGATACAGATTGATTTTCTTTTTTTGCCTGGGCAATATATGAAGAAATAGTAAAAGGTTCTTCCCTGGCAGCTCACGCTGTTCATTCGACAACCGCTTGGGCAAATTAAGGTGCTAGGTTGCAGCTGCTGGGACTGGACCAGAGTTGAGGAAATTGCAATGACAAGTTGGGCAGGGGGGCCATGAAAAACTGTAAAGAGGTCCAGTAAGTGACACTGATGCATTTTTTAACACACAGAACTGTGATAAAAATGCTGTAAAGACTAATGGAAGCATGAGAGGTAAGTTGGAAACTAAGTGGTGGAAGCGGGGCGACGTGAGAGTGGTTCTAAGTCTGTAACAAAGTAAAGGAAAATGTTCCTTTCTAGGGATGAGATTAAGGATAGTAAGTATTGTGCTTTAAACTGCCATATGTAGAGACTGCAAAGCCTTCAGAAGATGAAACATTTTGTATTATCATTTTGGGAAGCAGAAGAGTTTTACTTGTAGCTTCCTTCTTGATACTTACCAGCCTTTGTTTGTATTTGAAGGCAAGATCTGCATCACTACAGTCAAATTATCAGCCTGCCCCCTCTGTCAAGGTAAAATACTGTTTTTTCTTTTTGTAAAATCAGTGTGAATGGTGGAAAAATATCTAGCTCTTAGTATGTGCTTTTTGTATTGTTTCTCCCTTGACTAGGAGATAAAAAATAATCTGTGTCTGAAGAATTTATCTGATAGATTAATCTTTTTTTCTGGTTTTACCAGTATTTTCTGCTTTGATACTGTAGCATTTGAAGTGTTTGTGAAGTATACCTGGTATTCAATGGGTGCACACAGATTGTTAACTGTAATTTTTTCTGTTTTCCTTAGAAACCATCGTGGTGGCCCTTTGAAATTTCTCCTGGCATTTTAGCTTTTGCTATTGTATGGCCATTTATTGCCCAGTGGTTGGTACACGTGTATCTTCAAAGAAAGCGAAGGTAAAAACTTGCATTCAATAGGGCACGTATTCTGTAGTTCCTCTGTTTAAACCAGTACGCAGTATATCGTGTTATTTAGACAGGACATAAAATACCCTCTTCAGGCATAAGAAGAGTGCAAGGGTATGCTCTCAGTAAGGCTTTGACAGTGTGTCTGAAACACCAGGGCAGTATCAAAATGGGGAGCTTTGATATAATTGCTTTGATAAATCCTGTTTCCCCGAGTTCTTTGTTTCAGGACATGTCTTGCTTAACGTTCCATTCTGTGTATCGGTGACTCACAGCCCTGAAGACACACACTGTTGCTAAAGCAGATTGTACAGTAGAGTCCTTGGTGTGGTTATGATAGGAAGGTGCGTGTTCCAGTCTCAAAAACTCAAGCCAAATGCGCAACAAAAAATACTGGAAGCTAGTAGGAGTGCCTTCCGTTAGCTGGGAATTCTAGAAACAGACATGTGTAGTTTTCTTTGCTTTGAAAGTTTCTCAGCATAAGAATTCACAAATCAGTTAATTTGACTTTATATGTGGTATGTTTTATATTTGGTAATTTAGATTAAATCCATGAAGTGTGATGCAGAATAAATAATTTCAGTGAGCACACACGAGTGGTTGAGGCTGGATAGCTTGGAGCTTTCTCTATGACATTCTTTGACCTTCTCACTCCCAATATCTTCCTGAGCTATTTTCACTGTTTCTAGAGTCCATAGTCCCCATTTGTCATGAGAAAATTTCTTCCTATCAAATTCTTTGCAGAGTCCCATCTGTCACCTGTTTCTCATTTAACATTTACTAGCACCTTACTACGATATTTCTGTAACACTTCCTTCAGCTGACGGACAGTTGTACTCCCATCTCACCTTTTCGCAACTGTCTAAACATCAGAAGATCAAGTGAACACTCTCTGGTTGCTACCCACTTACTCACTTTGTTAGCTTAGTGTGCTCTTTCTCCCTCTGTCAGTCTGCAGCGAGTCTGCATGTGTGGGCATCTTACTAGAACTGGCTTAAACTGTTCTAGCTTTTTAGTGTTTGAAAGTTTTCATGGTATGGTGTTCTCTCATATGGTAAATCACAGAGATACAGAATGGTTGAGGTTGGAAGGCACCTCTGGAGGTCATCTGGTCCAACCCCCCTGCACAGGCAGGAACACCTAGAGCTGGTTGCCCAGGACTGTGTCCAGATGGCTTTTGAATATCTCTAGGGAGGGAGACTCCACAGCCTCTCTGGGCAACCTGTGCCAGTGCTCATCTCTCCTCATAGGAGAGATGCTCCAGTCCCTTAGTCATCTTCATGGCCCTTTGTTGCACTCTCTCCAGTATGTCCATCTCTTGTGCTGAGGGACCCAGAGCTGGACACAGCACTCCAGGTGTGGCCTCACCAGTGCTGAGTAGAGGGGAAGGATCACCTCCCTCAACCTGCTGGCAGGGATAACGCAGCTTGTGATACCATTGGCCTTCTTTGCTGCAAGGGCACGTTGCTGGCTCACTGTCAACTTGATGTCCACCAGGACCAGGTCCTTTTCTGCCAAGCTGCTTCCCAGCTGAGCAGGCCCCAGCATGTACTGGTGTCTGGAGTTGTGCCTCCCCAAATGCTGGACATTGTACTTTCTCTTGTACTTCAGGAGGTTCCCGTCAGCCCATTTTCCCATCCTGTGGAGGTCCCTCTGATGGTAGCACCACCCTCTGGCCTATCAGCCACCCCTCCCAGTTTTGTGTAATCTGCAAACTTGCTGTGGGTGCAGTCTGCCTCATCATCCAGATTATTAATAAAGATGTTAAACAGGACTGGACCCAGTACTGACCCCTGCCATTACTGACACCACTAATTACTGGCTTCCAACTAGACTTCTGCCGCTGATCACCACCCTCTGGGCCCAGCCCATGGTATTGTAAACAATGCGATGCCCACGAAGGCTCCAGGTCTGCCAGGGAGTTACCCCGTCCCAGAACTGTCATTAGCAGCATTGATGGTACTGGCACTGTCTGGTGAAACCAGAGATTTCCCTACTAAGGCTTTTCGGCAGTTCCACACATTTTCCTTATTTTCTGCACTGGTAAATGGAGATTTCCATCTCATCAGCAAGGACAGGTTTTTAAAAGCAATACAATTTTTTTAGTATCTTATGTGAAGCTCCTGTGAATTTTAGTGTTGTTTAGCTAATAGCTCTCAAATGGCCGTGTTCTCTCTCTCTCTCCCCAGTATGCTGTTCTTGTAAACCTCTTGTGATCATCTGTTCTGTCCTCTGTAGCGCCCTCAGTCCATGCACAGGTTCACTCAGAAATCAGTTTTTAGGAAAGTGTCCTTTTCAGCATTTTTTTCTAATATATTGTTTTAATGAATCAGAGCTTAAATTACTAAACAAATGGTACATTATTCTTTAGTTTGGATTTGTCCAGCTTCAGCTTTCATCCATTGGAGTTTCCTTGTTCTACTTGACAAAGAGCCCACGATGTGTTTTCCTCGGGTACTTTATTGCTATCACCAGGTCATCTCTTAATCTCTTGCTTAAACAAATCAGATGGAGCAACTGCAATCTCATTTTAAAGTTGTTTTCCAACCTTAGGATGGTTCTGGTGGCTCCTTCCCGAATGTTTATCAGTTATGGACACAAGGATTTGCCTGCTAACAGTAATGCCAGTATCTCTGTGAGACACAGAGACAGCATAGCCCCAGATAGGCCTTGTTTTGTTGACTCATTCATGGATTGTATTAAAGATGAGACGAACTTCAAGAACAGAAACAACTGAAGATATTTCTGTGTTCTTCAGTTTTCCTCTTTGTTTCTGAAGAGATTTACCCATAGCCAGAATTTAAGGACTATCTGCTTCTGAATCACCTTTCAATCCAGAGTTCCATCTCCTTTAGCAATGGGTAGGAAGTTGACCAAATACACAGAGAGAAAATGGAATTGCAAAACAAGAGTCCTTCTCTGTTGTCCGATTGCCGTTGGTAATCTCTTAAGGTGTGGAAGCTTCTAGGCAACAGCTGTAGGCAGTGCAGATATTGACCATATCTACGTGGTTTTGGTGTTAAAATACACAAACTGTTCCGGAGCAGAAACCAGGAGTCTGGGCCACTGCGTGAGGTTTTCTCAGCCATAACTCCTGAACTCTTTTGCACAGTGGAGCAAACTCCATGGAAGTGGTGGAGAGAAGGCCTCCTGGAGCCTGTCCCTGGGAAGGGGTAGCTCAGCTCACTCTTAGCACCCGCTGTACTGCCTTCTGGCTGGTTTAGGTCTTCTGAGCCTCTTAACCTGCCTCATTCTTTTATAGGGAACTTAATGCTGAAAATCTGGGTACTCATACTGGAGCCTTCACTGAAGAAAGGTTGAAAACTTCAATCCTAAGGGCTCTAAAACCAGATCACAGATAGAAATACATTTTTTTATCATAACTGAGAGTTGTTTAGATTCAGCTAAAAATTTTAGAACGTTGATTGCATGTTTTCTGGAGCCACTGGAAAACCAGCTCATAAGTGTTGCTCTGCTGTGAGACAGCAAACCACTGACAGATGCGGTCAGGGACTGTTCTGAGGAATTTCTTCTGCAGTTCGGAATTCTTAGTGATATTTTGCACTCCTCGGTGTAAGTTGTGCCACTTCTATAAACTTACAGGTTGTTTTTGTAACTTAAGCTGGCGAATTTTCAGGTATCTGGAAGCAGTGTTCTATTTTAATGGACTGGAAATCATTCACATGCAACCTTAATTTATTTATTTAGACAAATGAAAAACCATCTTATATGTGAAGGTACATTAATTTATTTGGTTCCTTTTCTAGAAAACTGAACTGAGAATTCATGACTTTGCTTAAAGACTGCTAGGAGAAGAGGCCCTGGAAAGCGAAGGAATTCTGAATTCTCATAGAATCTCAGGATCTCGGCTGATGTTCCTTCTGTTATAGTCATATTTTGTACTACCTTTGAGCTAAACATTTAAGGACTAATGTTACTGAAACTTGAATGATTCACAGCTCCTAGGTTACAAATAAAATAAATTTACTAATTCCATCCTCAAAACCATATGAAAATTAATTATTTTGGAATGTGCTTGTGGATGGGACTTCAGTAATTCCTGGTCTTGCTGATGGCAGATGATGAAGAGAATACCATCTTTGGAAAAGAACAAGTGAAAAATATGTAAAACTGTCACTTTAATATTGAAAGAATTTTACAATCATAACGTCCCTGCCTGTTTTTCCACAGGGCTACATGGTATCAGATGAAAGCACTAATTAATAAAGTATGAATTAAATACGTTGTAAGCTGTTGGAAAAATAGAATATAGGTCTGAAGAATTCAGCTGGTTATTTTTGCTGCTAAACTATGGGGGGGGGCTGAAATTTCCATGTAAATTGGTCAGAAATGGAAGCGGACGCTTCACTTGTCCTTTAAGACTGTAAAGGAGATTTAGGAATTTATCCAGGTCTTGGCAAGTTAGAGCCATTAATAACAGAGGGATTGTCAAATGTAAGTTTGCTCCATCTAAAGAGGCTGCACCTTCTGTTTTAAACTTCGATAACTTTATTGTTGTTGATAACAGCTTGTTTTAACTGAAATACATAGTTTAGGCACAAGGTGCTTTAAAATTAGATGAAAGCTATCTCTGTAAGTGTATCTCTAAGATTTTAAAAAGCTCAGTGCACTGTAAGTTTTCTGTTATCAGTTTATGTCAAAGTAAGATTTAATCTAGCCCTAACCTGTTGTGGACTTTTCCCAACTCATATTAGGAAAAATATCAGTTCTCATATTTCTTTCTCTTTTATCCTTCTACTTAGTTTCAAAACAAAACTTTTAAGCTAATTTGGGTGCTGATTTTTTTTTCCCCCCCACAGAGTATTTATTAACCAATATACAGATAGAGTTACAACCTTGTGAAGTTTGCTTGATTAAAGCATGCTTTACACTTTAATTTTAAAATTAAATTAATATAAAAGTTGTCTAAATCTTGGGAAAAGGGAAATGCACTGAAATTGCTATTCATTTGCTATAAAGAATTACATCGTAACATAACCTGTGTTTAAGATCTGAACCTTCAGAAATTTCGCCTATTGATGTGCTTTCATTCTCCATGTTACAAATAATTATTGAGGAAAGTTATTTTTTGTCCTTCCTGAAAATCTTTTCTAGTTTGGGAAACATTTTTCATACAAGCTCTACGGAATAAAAGTGGAATCACAGAATGTAATATTTGTTTTACTAGAGGCATTTTCTTTTTTATTTTTAGTTAAGTGGAGTTTAAGAGTTACGTTTCCTCCCCTCTTCTGATTTTCTTATTGTAGAGATGAATTAAAAAGTGATCAGAACCTCTCTGAAGACTGCTGTAACAATGAGACGACTTCATGTGCCAGAGATGAGTTTTGGCATGGGATGTACTCAAAACTCACGCTTGAACAAAGGTTATGCTGGAAAGGAAATTCTGCTGTGACCTGAAGCTATTCTGCCTGTAGCTTAAGTTCCTAGAGTGATTGGCTTCTTATCATAAAATGACAGAAGTGATTATAGAGGAAGGGTACTCTAGCTTGAAGGTCACTTTAAAAAGAAAAGCCTCCTGAAGCAGCATGTCTTCTGACAGGACAAAGCACCCTGGTGTGCCTCCTCTCCCAGGTCATAACCAGCTTATGTGTAGGAGTCTTGCTTTTAGAGGTGGTACAGGCATTCTCAAAGGTACTTACCTGTTAACTTCCCCCTGAAATAAATGTAGGCATGTGCCAGCCTTGTTATTTATTTATTCATGTTTCAATAAATCAATCCCTTAATATTTTGCATTTTATCTTGAACTTTCTTAATATTTAGCAAATACTGTATATTGGATGCTTTGGCTGTACAGAAGAGCCTCCTGGCTCCATTATGAAGACGCAATCTCAATCATAAAGTTGTAACACGAAACAACATCGCTTTTATAACCATTGACTTGTAACTCAGAACTGGGCCTCAGTTTCTAGTTAGCTGATATTTCATCTTAAAGGTAAGAAAAAACAATTTCTGTTTTAGAATTTGCCCAGGTACAAGGAAACACAGCTTTAACTTGGAGAAAAGTGGCATAAGCAGAGCACTGGAGCTCAGAACTTTGATATATTGTTCTGGTTGGTTCTGCACAGCACTGGAAAGATCTAGACCCCAGGCTGGTTTCCTGCAGTGAATCAAACAATCTAAAAAGCAGAGGTTTGCTCTGGATGAATCAAGATGGAAGATATTTCACCTACTCATAGGTGTTCAGTTGAGGGAACCAGAACAGTCAGGTGTAAGCGTGTGTGTGGGGCAGCTGTTGGTCCTGTCCTCGTGGCTCTCTGCTTCTCTCCTGCTCTGGTCCTGTGGCAGCACAGTAAGTGCTGATGGAGCTGTAGACCATCTAAGGACTCTTTGCTCTCCTGCTACTAAATCCATAAATGAAGCTTGTGATAAAGAGTGCAGGAGGGTGTTAGCAAGTTATGAACTGAAGGGTGTACACATCTGTATTAAAAATTATTAGGTATTTCCCTACTTATAATCACTGTCTGCTCAGGTAGGGGGAAACAGTCAGGGTTTCTTTGTGTAGAAATGCACCTTCCCAGGAGCATCAAAAGTATAAGACATGTTAAAGACAATAAAATGCAGAAGCAAGCAAGAGCAGGACTAGAGTATTTTATTTGATATATTTACACAAAAGTGTGCAAAGTAAGTTTTTTGAGAATAGAGATGAAAAGAATATATTTTACTGTAAGAGTAACTATAGGTAAACCTGATCATGCTGAAACTGGAACCTACTAGCTCAAGAACACACGGCACCATTTCAGTAGCCCAGCCTCCAAACGTTGCGCAGTATGTAGGTGAACCTAACAGCAAGTTACTGGTAGTAGGAGTTGCCCAAGTCTGCTAGTTCTGTATAAGAAAGTGTGGCAGTTACTGACAGTTTTTAGCACACTTCTGTCCAGCCAGTAGCTGAAAAACTGTCTCCCAAGATAACCTGGAAGCTACAGAGTTTATACGTAGGTCACACACATAAAGTAACACATAACAGCTTGCCCAGTGGTATTCCACAGCTTCTATGGACCAGAAACTTTTTCCAGGTTACACAAATACTCGTAGTTGATTACTAATGAGAAGAAACTTTAAATCTCTTTCAGCTACTACATTACAGCTTTCTGTACTTTTCCCTGCAGTACTTCAAGTCAAGCAGCAAGTGGAGCAAAAACAATGGGATGAAGAGTTGACAAGGAATTCCATGTTGAAGAATAAAGCTAGGATTCATATTTTTAACAACAACAAAAAAACCAAAACACAGAAAAAATACCACTCACACCACCAAACCAAAAACCCCACAACAAACAAAACCACACCACACACCCCAACAATTACCATGTGAAATTCAATTCCATGTTTGTCACGATCAGGATAAATGGGAGCTGTTGACAAGAATGGGGTATTACAAGCCTTCAGTGCTAATCGTGCTAATCCTTAGCAGTTCTAGACAGCAGTGTAGTGGTAACTGTTTACATTAAACATTCCAATTCATCAGTTGGCCTGGTTATTGTTCTACAGAATTTATGGCTTTTGCATGGCATTATAAAACCTATGGTAGAAGAAACATAATTTTCTTTTAGAATAAAGTAAGTTAATGAGACTCTTTATCCCTAATCTTCTGGTGTACTATCATCTCGAGCTGTACATACACTAGCATTAGATCACCTAAGACTTAAGTATTTCTTACACCATCACAATGAACTACAGAACAAGTTTAGCTAGAAGCTTACTTGACCCTTGCAGCTGATTAGGAGTTATTTTAAAGGGTTAGAGGTTATCTTCAAAATGTCATACCACTGTAACTAGCTTTGCTCTGCCTTGAGGGGAAGGTATTCTCCTGCAAAATGGCCACAGGTTGTAACCATTTATAAAGTACTGAAGACAGAGCTGTTGCGTTCAGTTTACATTATTTCTTAACACATTTTTAGAGTATTTTCCTCAGTCTAAAGCTGAGATTCATTCTTGTAAGACCAGTTTCTTAAACCAGATTACGAGAAATGGAACAATCAGTTGCATAAAATACCAGTGATTACTTAAGTTATTTCTTCTCCCCCAGTTTTTATATTCTAACTACACACAGGAAAAATGCTGAAGATCTTCTTATCACATTCAGAGAGTGTTGTCTATAGATACTGCTTCAGCAATATATTACATTTGATTGCTTGCACCTTTTCCATGTAATATTAATTGCAGTAAGATTCAACAATTTAGACATTTTCTGAAACTGAAGTTCTTAGCAAAGGGAGTGAGGGAGAATCAACAAGATTTGCAACTTGCCAAGATTTTGTTTCACTGTGTTGGAGTTATCACACCTAGAGCTAGGATTTGTCATTCTAAGCTGTTAGGAATTAGCTCTTTTGTGGTCCTTCTAAGAAACTTCCTTTTTCTCCACCATTTCCATTCCTTTCCCAGCTACCTGAGGGGTCAGCCGGAAGTCTAGCAGACTCAGTTTGCTCAGAATTCCATCAATAAATCTTATCTTCCAGGAAGCAGGACAACAAAGGGACAACTCATTCCCCCTGCAAGAAGGGTCAAGTTCATGAGACTCAAAAGCCACTTGGCAAAAGTCACTAGTGAAACGCTTGGCTTCTGGCACATGGCCCCTAGCTGGCACCACCATCTTGCACAGGTGATCTTTAACAAGTACAAACCTGACAATCTTCAGTAAGACAGCTGAGGAAATGCAAGGAAAATACTGCGACAATTTAAATAGAATTGCCTACAAATCAACCTCTAAAATTTATCAGATGCAAGTTTTGTGTTGCATTTAAAAGTAGATTTAAATATATTTCCCCCTAATTAGGATTTATAATACTGAATATACACTTGTAACCCAAGTTCTAGTAAAAATCTAAGATCTGGTGGTGAATTTACAGATCAGCAGTCTGTTGAGTTGCAATACATTACAGTCTTTAATACATAGCAGCTTCAGTATGAATAATACTTCACTTGTTCGCCAACACTCTGGTGATTTTTTGTTTTCTGTCATCTGACATGAGTGAGCACAAACACACATACGCAGCATTTTCTTTTTAAAACAAGTAATTGCTAAAATGTATGCTCCTGACTCCATCTTCCTATAGCATAAGTGGTGACAACACGACAATTTAAACAGAGCATTTGTTTAACAGACTTGCCCCACGTATCCTTCCCCTACCCCATTTGTCTAGGGAGGGATAATAACCAGTGGAACTACTGTCAATCTCACGTGCCACATCTAGCTGAGTTAACTTGGAACAACACTGTCTCTTTTAACCCTTCTTCAAACAAGACAAACAGAAGCCAGATGTTTCAATGCCACATTAAGATTTCCATTTTCCACCTTGGACAGAGACATCAGTTTTGCACAGTGGATATATATGCAAACTGGTCAGAAAGGACTACTCCCAAACAAGACTGTCATACACTGAACCACCAAGAGGGAAGTTATAATTAGATACAATTAGCATGCATTTATGTCCTTTCCCTATTATGTTTAACTGGGAAATAATTTCACACCTCCTAACTGGAGTTACTCATTGCTATTAAAAAAAGCCCCATCATTGCCAATTGTTATTAGCTCCAAGAAATATAATGGGGGTCTCTGGGCTCATAGTAAGGTGCAGTAAGCGAGATAAAAAGTAGCATGAAGGCACTTGATACCAGCTAAGTTTCGTACAGTAGTTTCACTTCAGAACAGAGGATACAATAATAAAAACAGACTGATAACTTAAAACACTCTCTAATTTGGCAAGGAAACCTAGTTAAGACCAAACTAGTGTTATAGGGCAACTGTGAGTGTGCAAAAACATGGAGAAAGTTCACTTATCTTGATGCTATAAGCTAAATCCAGACACAGTCAGGTGCTGAGCATTATTCCTAGCTTCAAAGTAGGAGGTATCCGTTTCATCATCTGGCTGAGGTATAAAAGGCATAGTTTGATTCTGTAGATTATCCCAGTCCACACCATGAAAGAGGGGGTGATGTTTCAGTTCTGAAACAGAAGTTCATATAAGCATTATAAACTCTCCTTTGTCCCAGCCCCACAGTCCCTTTGTTCCTTTGATGCCTGACTGTCAGTAGATTTGCTCTATTTTGCTGTTTTGGAAATTCACAACAGTGCAAATTGCAATTGGGTTTTGTTCACCGCAAGCTCAGTGGATCAAACTATTGTCATGCCAACCAACTTCCCCAAGCTGGGGAACCTGTTCTACACAGCTCACAGTGCATCAGAGCTGCCTCGGGGCATTTCTCAGGATAGGGCACCTGGGAAATTTTAAGCATCACTTCCAAGTCTGTTTCTAATTTTGACAAAGTTCTGTCCCGAGCAGACCTGTGGGAGTCACTCCCACCCTTCCCCACGCCAGGCCACCTGCCTTTTGCTACCTCAAGGAGCAGTCCTCCTCTGTTTTGCACAGTCCCTTTTTGGCCTACCACCAGCCACTGAAGTCTGAACACCCTTATGGTGGAGTTACCAGAGACCACTAGATTCTTATCTCCCAGCCTGAAGGTGGGACAGCCAGGCTGCAAGACTTTCTGACTCAAGGAGAACTCCCCTGCCCTGTCCCTTCTGACCAGAGGTGACGTCCAGGCATGCAGGATCTGATGTGTCTTTTGCATAACCTGGAAACACCACTCCCTGATGAAAGTGGCTTTGCTACTTTGATTCAATCCAAAAAAGCACCTTTTCAGCTGAGGGCAAAACCTCAAACCCATGTTTTTATCACCTGCACCACAAAATCAAAAGCAAATAGGAAAAAAAAAAAATAGCACAGGTGAAAAAAAAATAAAAATCACATTTAGAAGGAGGTGGAAGTTTGACCATGACAAACCCTCACTAAGAATTTTAATTCTAAGCACATACCACGGGCTTTTAGCTGATCAACAGAACATTAATATTTATTATTTCTACATTTCTCAATCAAATAATGTAACATTAACATTAAAGTTTATTTTAGACAAAAGGCAATAAATCAGTTAGTAGTTTCAGCAGCGATTTATGCAGCAGGACGCTGCACAGATCCACTACCTCAGAACTGTAAGTGGTTCTGCTCTTAAGAAAGCTTTCACATACTGAAAGTTGTCTTCAGCTGAAAAGGTGAGCAGACATCACTGTATTTTCCAAATAAATATTAATGTGTGCCATAGCTGGCAGTCAGCTGCTGCTCATCTCTCTAAAGAGGAGGGTAAAAGACAAACCCAAATGCTTCTTTAAAGATTATCTTTTCTAGAAAGACTGAACTCAGAGGAGCACAGCACTAGGACAGGGCAGTAAGTTCAGCTTCACACTGGAGAAAGAGAGAGGGAGAGCATGTGTGTTGAGGAGGGGGGAGATGACGACAGACAGTGATGGAAACAGTGACAATGAGGAAAACCTAACAGTTGTCATGAAAGCTACTCATCCAACTCCAGTTCAGGGGCCTATAAACTGGAAAAAGGGATCCGATACAGTTAAAGGTCCTGACAAAGAATGAATTTCCAAGAACCTTGTAGCGGAAGAAACCAATATGTCATCTACTTTAAATTTCCATACATAACAGGCAATTAGATCTCACCCTACTATCCAGGCATAAAGACGGTAACTTGTGTTTAACTAAAACACCTTCAAATTAAGACAATAGATGCTTTTTGGGAGACATTAAAGAGCCACAGAATTCCCCACTGACATAATGATCTTATTTTATAACTATGCACCTTCTCTAATTTGATTTTGCCTGGTTTCAGCTTCTAGCCTTTGGTCTTTTTAGGACTAAGCATTTCCACAATAATTTCCTTCTCTAGTGATTTCCTGGACAGGTTTCTCATAATATTTCTTCTTCTTTTTCCAAAGCACCTCACTCTAAGCTTCCTTCACATTGTCAATGTTTTTTAAATAAAATATAGTCACTGTTATAACAGCAAATGCTTAAGTCCTTCTACAAGGGAAAAAAATTACATAGACTTTGCATAGTATATATTGTCTAACTCTGTGTACCCCTATACATTCAGTAAAGACAGGCTGATTCCTAATAATAAGCTCTTTTGAATTAACTTTTGTAGGAGGCTTCTGCCCCAAACTATAGGCTTTTAAACAAGGTTCCCAAAATCAGGTAAGTCAGAAACCCCAAATAACTCTTGTCTAACCCAGTAACAGGTAACTCTGGTACATCAGATGTTAAATATCCATAGCAAAACAGCATTAAAGCAAAACAAAAGTTCTATTTCTTTTTTTTTTTTTTTTTAAAAAGCACCCTACATCCAAAATGGCAAAATCCCACAAGAAATACAGTTCCACCACAATTTGTTAAGTGTTCTGGCATTATACATGGAACCTAAACAGGCATTAAAGTTTATTAGTCTAAGTTTCAGGAGGAGGACATGATAACTGACATTTTTAATCCGTTGCAAAGAACAGAAGAGAATTTAAACACTAACCCTTCAGTCCAGCTCTCTTAGCACTGTCAGTTGTTAGAAGAATATCTATTGCATTTTGGGCATTATCAGACAGCTTTTCTTCACCCTCAGGCCAGGGAATATCTACAAAGATGCAGATGAGTCAGTAACTCAAACCATAAAAAAAAGTTGGAAATACATACTTTCCCTGATTACTGAAACAGATTACCTCTTTTCAAAATATTTTGGAAGACTTGTGTTGGTGTTTCATCATTAAATGGTGGAATTCCAGTTAGAAACTCAAACAGACAGACTCCAAGGGCCCACCAGTCTACAGCAGAACCTGATAAAAGAAATCCACATCATTACAGCTAACACAAAGGTAAAATTATATTTGCAAAGATTTGAAGACTAGCTGTGGCAGAAACCAAAGCATTTAAATGCTGCAAAATTTGTTGGAAATAGACAACTGAAGTTGTACTTAATAATCACGCAGAAAACTAAAAATACATAGAAGGGTTTTTTAAAGCCAGTCTGTCCCTTAATTCATTAGAGATAATACTGGGGTTTACTGATAAAAGCAAGGGGGCTCTAAAGAACAATCTAATCATCAACTCCCATCACAGAGAATCCAGGAGCTCCAAGACATCTCCAAGAGACTTTGTGATAAGAGACAGTTGTCCTGAACAACTGCTCTAGAGCCTGGATGAGCGCTCCATGCTGTAACTCTTCTCTTTCTCTCAGTTCTTTGAGAAGACTCTAAGAATTCAAATGACTGAACTTAATTTTCATTTGTCTAAATTTATGTCAAAATACTGAAGACAACTTGTAGATAAGAGCCAGTGGGCAAGAAGCTGTATTTACTTTCCATTACACTAAAGTTGATTAGGGCAATGCAGAGTTAATAGCGCTCTCTCTCTCTCCCCTTTGTTCTTAAATAACAAGCAGGCAAAGCAATCCCAGACATCACTGCATGCATTCTAAGCTTTCTGCACCTTTAATCCATGCCCACTCCACTGTATAAAGAACAGATGCTGCACTTGCTGGAGAAAAAAAATAAATTTGAACTTTAATTGGCTTTTTTGGCATTAAAAAAACTGAAGATACCTCCAAGTTAAGAAAACAAAATATTTAAGCCATTTCAAAAGGACTATTGACTAAGTTTAGAAATGCTGAGAACTGAATTAGATCACTAGTAATTTAATGCACTTTTAGCAGCTTTTAACAGCAATGAGTGCCCCACCAAGCTAAGCATATCCAAGCAGTGAGATCACACCCACTGCATTCACAGCTTCAGCCAAAGTCTAGTAAGATCACAACTCTGACCAATGTAGTAAAACAGGTTTCAGCAGCAATTTTTCCCACCCAAGTTTAATTTAAGATTAGATTAACTCATACCATAACCCTAAATCACGTCTGTCAATATTTGAAGCAAGAAACAGAAATACCATGTCTCGAGCATCTAAGCCTTCTTCACCTATACACAAAGTAAATCAGACACTGCATAAACCGAAAGGAAGCAGCGAGCAGAAGTGCTTCTGGTTTATTGGCTCTTACTCAGTGGCTTCAAGAATGCTGACTCTACTCCTGAAGTACAGGCTCATGTGTGACTTCTGACAGCCTAGTCACAATGATACCGATGGTTCCTCCATCTCTTGTGAGGGCATCACACATTCTTATATGGAGTGCACATTGGACATATCTTTACATATAGAAACAGATATGTTCACCAGAACAATTTTATTGGAAATTGTGATCTAGTTATACTTTGACTGTTCACAGTTATGCTGAACACTCCATTTCTGCACAGTGTATAGCAAACTCACCAGAGATCAGAGCCCCTGCATACGAAAAGACAATGAAGCAAAAACATTACAATTATTGCAAAAAACACTAACAAACACAAACATCAAATATCAAGTATGGTTCTCTGAAGGGACAGGAATGTAGATTTTTTTCCTAAAATAGTAACTCAACAATAAAGAAAGATGGAAATAAAATAGTTTTGTAACATGATTATAGTTTAGGAGTAAAACTACATTTACAAGCAAGTCAGCAACACCAGAACTGTTCAGCAAGGGAAAGTTTTTAGTTCCAAAGCCAGACAACCCTGGCTTCAATGGAGGTAATGGGGGACTTGCCATTTCCCAACATAAAACCCAGACTCTTTGCAACTTATCACTGAAGTCCTGAAAACACTCAGTAATTGCACAGAAATCACCTTGTGACCAAGTTTCACACTAAGTAGCATCGATTAAGTTTCCAAACTATTATTCAGTTTTAATGCCTGTCAATTAACCAGGATTCCTAACTGGAAGTGCCAAACGACAACTCGCAATGTTCAGTAATTTTAGTTGGTACAGTTAAATTGTTAAATCTCTTAATGCAGCTTCAGTTAATGTATATTGGCTGCATACATCAGAATTTTACTGTTCTGCAGATTAGTAATCACTATTTCAAAATTAAGATCTCATCTCTCATAATTTTCCCAAGACTACCAGCTCTCCAAAATAAAAGCATACTTTTGAGATGGAAGTAAAATGTAATTACACATACAACAAATGTATCAGGGATACACTGCATTTATTTTTTGTTAATGGTTCTTGCAAGTTAGCAGGAAAATATTTCAGACTTTGTTGATCTCAGTGGAGCTCAGGACTTAAGCCAAATTAATGTATGCACTTCAAAGTTATGCTATTTTATTATAGTATTTTGCAAAAAAATATTTGATGGCTACTACTATCCACTTATATGGAAGATCCTGAGAGAAGTCTTAAGTGTTTCATGAGGTCACTCAACTCAGTAACTGATTTTAATGCGACTTTATAAACTTGTCAGATGTGCATAACACTAATATAAGTAAACACGGAATGTATTCTAAGAGTAATTGGAGGCTTAATCCTTTCATACTACATTTCACCAAGTTCCTCCTGCCCCACCCCAAAGAATCTTTAACAGCACTCAGGATGACCAGGTTGTAATCCCTAAGCCACATCCAAGTCTCAGGTGCCTAAGCACAGCTTCCAATGCATGCTCCAGCCATCTGAAAAAAGTAGATGGAAGGAGAAGCTAAAGCAAAACCAGCCATCCATGTTGGCAAAAGCTAAGCATGAGGTATTTTTAAATAATTCACTATCATATTGCTTTAAGGGTTTAGAGCTCAAGAGACATTTAGAAATGTAAATATGTCACCTTTCAAGTATTTACAAATCCCATGGTTTGTCTTACCATGAGGCTTTGTCAAAAGCAGCTCAGGTGCCAGGTAGTCTGGGGTCCCCAGGATGCGTTCACCTTCTACTGGGGCAGCTCCTCTTCTTACGCTCTTTGGAGTCCTGAATGGTGTGCCGGCATCTCCCTGATGAGGTGTCTTAAAAGATGCAACAAAGATTTCCGATGTTAAACAAAACCAGCTGAGAAACTCTCATCTCCAGGTTTAGTAATAGGTGTAACAGTTGATATTTAAGTTCAGGTCGAGAACATGTCACAAAATGTACAATCCTTGAAAAAGTATGTGTGAAATGTGCTTTATCTCAACCACCTTGAAGCATAAAAAGTTAACGGATGCCTACTCTTTAAGAAACCTTTCCCCAAACTCTTCCTCCAGTGTCAAATCCACAAGTAATATCTCCAAAAAAGCCAACCAGCCTGAAACTCCCCTTTCAAATTCAAATCTGAAGATAACCTAGTAAATAGAAAGTCAAAATAGTCTTCAATTTTTTGAAGCACTGAGTTCTTAATATTAGCCAACGAAAAAAGCAAGCATATGTCAAATGCCTGTAAAATAAAAAGGAGACTCCTGAGTTTTCTCACATATTGCATACCAGATGTCCTCAAAATACACTAAATGAGCTCTTTATTGTTTAACCTGTATCCTAGGGGTTGCATAATGCCTGCAGATGAATTTCTGATCAAGTTAGAGTTAGTGACTGTTTACAGCTACACAAATCTTCTGAAAGTAATTTGGGATATTAATTGAAGATGAAATATGCAGGCTTGTAAAGGGATCAATAAATTCTCACAGCCAATAGGATGACTGACTGCAGTAAGAGATTTCCTGTTATGGCCTGGAGATACTAAGTTCTCTTGCAGAGACTCTCATTCTTTATTTTTCAATATACTCTTAATTCCCATATATCTGGTATAGTTTTGTTTCCAGCTTCATCTTCAATGCAGCAGAGATCAATTCATTATGACTATGCCATAAAGGTTACAGAATCCACTATTAAAATCGAAAGTAAATAATCGGGTCACAATGATGTGATCTTCAAAAGAATCACAGAAGTATATATAAAAGGTATCCTCCTGTTCAAATCTAAGTTACAAGAACATATAATGTCATCAGCCATTTGCTTCTCAGGAGATGAAGTGCATACTACTCTGACTCTATTTTAGCTGAATGCAAGCTAAGTTTCACAGTCAATTAAAATTTTATGCAGATGAAACAGAAGCTTGCAATTCAGACAAAGACATCAGAAAAAAAGGTTTTCCCAAAAATAACATTTTTAATGTCCCCTTGTGGTACACCAGATCATTCAACAAACCACCAGTTCTGTCAGAAAGCTTTAAATCCTGCAATTAGAACTTAAATAACAATGAAGTTCTTGTTAAAGCTATGCCAAAATGAAACAGGAAAGGCTGATTGAAAAGTATACTTTCACTTTTCCCATATTGGGCCTCTAATTTACTTTAAGACAGTAAGATTTTTTACTTTGTATTAGAAGGATTAAAAAGGTCAAAGCAAAAACTTCATAACCTGCAAGCAGCTATTACTGTTTACATCAGCCTTTGTAATAGGCATGTAACTGGTACTTGACAGTTCACATTACACCATTACTTCTACCAGAATAAAAAAAGGAAATAGCAGGCACAGTAGCAGTTGTTACCAGCTGAACAGCATTTGCAGACTGTCTTGGGAGGGATGCAGGTTTAAAAAATAAATTGGAAAAAAAAAATAAAAATCAAAGACTTTCCATTCCATCAGGAAACTTACAACTACTCACAGAAAGTACCACACTGCACTAAAAGTAGAATGAGACAGAATAGCAGAAGCTTTCTTTACCAGTTCACTGTAAGAACAAAGGACTTCTCAGAGAGGTGGACAGCCAATGCATGTTGAGCCAGAGGCAAACCAGTGGCATACGGTTATTGCTAAACTCTTTGAGAAATTATAATTTCAGCCACACAAGTGAAAGCCTGTCAGCAAAGGTCACTTTGACAGATTACTTCAAACTATTTCAATTTTCGCTAAATTAACAACTGAAATAGTTTCTGATCACTAATGTCTAACCCATGCACAAAGTTTCTACGTATTTCCTTACGTACCTGATAGACCCTATATGGTCTTCCTTTCTGTAATGGAGTAATAGCTGTTGGGTAAGAGCCACTACAAGCAGGTGAAAGATCCATTACATCTAAGGAAGCCATGCTACATGGCTCAGATACATTGGACATATTAATTGGACTATTATAACTTCGAAAAACAACAGCATTTTTTCTGAAGAGATTCAGCGCTTCCATCATCTTTTCTGGAGGAGAAGTTACTGTGTCAAGGTAAGTTTCTTTCATGTGTTTTTGATCATTATCCTTTTCATGATGTAATGGCTTGCAGCCCTGGACAGCATGTGCTTCTTCTCCATTTTGTGAGGCATCTCGGGACTCTGGTGATGTCATTAGCATGCCTTCTGCTTTTGGTTCCTCAAAGGAGAGATCTTTAACACTTTTGTCCAAATCTAAAAGCTGCTTTTCTAAATGGCTTTCTGTAACAGACATTTCAGGAAGTGATAAATCAGAATCTGCACTGAGGATTCCTAAAGGTTTTTCATCATCAATGCCTAGAAAACTTGAGTTCATATACTCCTTTTTATCATCCTTTTTATAGTCTGTATCCAGATCACACATAAGATTTTTGGCTATAATTGGACCGAGTGATTTTTCTGTTGCCTCCTGGTTACCAATAAAACTCTTAACTTCTTCCTTGCTTTTGCAGGTGTCACGTAGGCATCCACCATCACAAAGCATTAAGGACTGAATTTCTGCTGTCAAACCCGTCCTTTTGTTTGCTGGAAATTCTGAGATCTGACAGCCACGTTTATATTCTGCGTTGCTTTTTTTAACATAGTTAAGTTCCTGACAAGGACTAGTGTCAACTAATTCAAAGCTTCTTTTAACACCTGGCTTTTCAAAAATTTCTTCCTCTTTGACAGCCTCATTCTGCCTTGAAGGTGACAGTTGTTGATTGGAAGCTTCTGCTGTTTCATTAGCCATCTCTCTTTTATTTACAAAGACTTTTTCTCCCCAAATCTCATTTTCAGAAAGACATTTTCTGACTACGCCTTTCACATCCAGTGTGGTCACAGGAGTATCTGTTATATCAGAACGTTCACTTGCCAACTTCTGCCTACTGCCAGAATCATTGCTGCTGATGGGAGAAATGGCAGACTCCAGCTCTTTTTTCTTTAAGCCTTTAAAACCTTTGCTATTCAGTAATTCTACATTCGAAGGGAGAGCTGGCCCACTGTTACTTGTTTTGCCTGTTGTAGGACATAGTTCATCTTCACTTTGCTGCAAATGAGCACATATAGTTTTGAGTATCAAGAAAAACAGGATTATAGCATTACAGAAATGTGTCCTTTAAAATAGCTTATTTCCACTTCTATTAAGAACTGCAAATTGGCAAGTATTACTTATTCTTTACAGCCACTAGTAATGACAAACTTAACGTAATACATTAAAAAAATTCAAAACTAAATTAGAGATAATTTGACTTATTTTAAGGACATAAAATAAACTTGCTAGAATACAATAGAAAATGCAGTACTTTTAAATGCCTAAGGATGAAGAAATATAGCAATTAAAAGTTGTATTTGTGATTTTTCTGTTAAGAAGTTAAGCTACAGAAGTTCTCAGTTTCCAAGAAACCCCAAACCAAAGAACCCCATCATACTATCCTGTGGCATACTATATTTCAGAGATGACAAAAGGAAAATCTGGTATTACTACTATTTTGGTAACAAAATACTAAAAACAAGGCCTTGGGAAATAGACAGATAAAACAAAGAATTATAAATTGTTTTAAACACAAGTTTTTGCGTGTAATCTCAATAGGAATCGTGGGAAGGGACTAAATAGCATGGCAGCGTTTTCTTTTAGGTCTGTATTTGTACAAAATTTCATTAACAGTTTAAAATAGGAGAAAGTATTTTGTATAAGCTATAAATACTCACGTTAGGTTAGTTGATACAAAACCCTTCAGTAATATAAACCTTAAACTTTTTCAGTTTTTAATAGTTAGTAGAAGTTTGAAGTAGGGGTTTTTTTGTATTATTTTTCCCCAAGTTCCACCTTTAAAAGAAATTCTTTTGTCTGCCTGCTGACCTAATAAAGCTATAGGAATAAGTCAGCTTCCAAAGAGCCAGTGCTCCCAGCATTGCCCACCTTGTGAAGAACAGGGTTAAAGCAGTGCCATGCGGTAGGCTTCTCTTTCACTCCTTTGCTGCAGGCTAAATGCCATTTGCTTTTCCTGTTACGCTGCACAGGATTACTATTTGTTTGAAGAAAAAATACTAGTTTTATCCCAAACTCCTACTCAGCAAGGATTACCCCCCCTGCTCCTTCTCCTGTAGGAAGGCTTCTCTACACTTGAAGTAACTGGGGGTAGTAAGTAGAAGACCCGCAACAGTGCAATACAAGTACAAGCTAATTTTAATTTATAGTGGGAAAATGAAACAGTCCTGACCTCTACATCTTTCTCCCACCTGGGGCTGCTGCAGCACTCTGATTCCTTACTGGACAGGTATGTGTGAGACTGACTACTGGCACTGGAGGTACCAAACCTTTTTCTTGACTGAAGTAGAGCAGGAGTTAAACTTCTCACTGGCATCACAGGAGTTAGTTGAGAAGTATCAAGATCTTGAGAGGAGAAAAGAAAAAAAAAAGATGTAGCTATAAATAGGCAACATATATTAACCAGCTTCACACTATGTCAAGTGTTCATATCAAAGAAGTTATGAAAAGCTATGCATGACATCATAATTTCTGTTGTCATCTTTCCTGCATAGTCAATTCATTCATTCAGTTTTTTGAAGTAGAGACTTGCCAAGAATTTGAAAACAATATGAACATTAGCACCACAATATCCTTCTTTCTCATTTCAGGTTAGAAATGAGAAAGCAGCAAGATAAGACAATTTAAATGAAAGCACACATTGCTATATTAAATCTTTTAAAATAAAAATATGCTAAGAATTTACAGTGTTTCTGTAAAGTCTTAAACGGTCATTTTGAATTCAGTAGTTGTGCATTCAAAAAAAAAGATTAAAAATCAAAAGATAACACAAGTAGCGTAGGTGAAAAGGTGTCAGACCTTAAGTACTGGAGGAATGGTAGACAGTACGACGCGGATGGAAGCACAGCTTTCATCTAGTGGGTCCAAGCTACTCCTTAAAAATTAAAGGACCACACCTTACAGCCAGAGTATTACCCAGTACAAGGCTTGGTATACTCACATGTTTTGAATAATTTAGTTGAAAGAGGGGTATTTTCCTTTTGGACCATAGGTAAAGGAGAAATCACTCCATGCAGACTGTCAGATGATTGACTTGAATTGCGCCCTGGCATTTTCATTTCAACAGGAGTATACTAGCAAGCAGAAAGAAGCATAGTTAAAAGTTAATGGAGCCTGAACAAAACATCCAGGATTGAGAGCATAACTTCACACATTCTTTATTGCATTTGCATTTGAGCTTGGCCATGCCCATTTACCAACTTTTTTGAAGCAGAACTGGTAGTCAGCAATTTGAATATAGTCCAAAGTAATCACTCCAGAACTTCAAGGTACTGGAAACATATAATAAGTCATCCTATCAGCTGGCACAAGAGGTGTGACAATAGCCTTATCACTCCTATTCTAACATTTAAGATAGTAAGTAAACTAACAGAATTAAGTAATTCAGTGAAAATTACTTACAAAACCCAGAGAACTGATGAGAGACAACAGTTGTCCTGGGGTACGCGAGTAGTCTTGTTTTGGCTTTGCCATTGATGGTGTAGTAAGGATATCTATCATATTTATCTCTACAAATAGACAAAAAAAAGTCTGGTTTTCTTTTTGCTATTAAATAGTCAAAAATACAGGCATTTACTTAAGTTTTATCAAGAAGGACATCCACATACTGAACAAAGTTCACATACTGAACAAATACAGAAAAGAAGCCACCAAACCCAAGTGGAGACATATCCATACATCCTTATTCAACACAAGCTGTTTCTTCCTGTACATCCATCACAAAATTACAGTTTATAAATACAGAAACTAGAAGTCCAATTTCTCTTCCAACATACTATGTTGGGACTATTACATTTTCTACCCTGATACCAGCTTTGTTTTTCAGGGAGCAATTCCAGACTATGGCCTGTGGGTTAAGATGGTAAATTTGATTCAAAGCCTGCCTTCTCTCCCAAAGACATCTCAAAAAAAAAAGCTACAGACTAATTTTTCACAGGTGCAAGTTTAACCTTAGATGCCATTTTTTGCTCAATAGAGGTAAGCAAGCCTGTAGCTTACGCACCATGTTCAACTAGACATAGTGATCTGTCCCATTAGAACTTCCAATTAAAGCAGTATACTATAGAACATACACATTACTTAGGATTTCCTCTGTAGTCTTAAAAGAATGAATCAGAAACTCCATAGACAACTCTGAATTTCTGCATTCCTTTAATGATACAAAAAGGATGTACCCAGCAGCTGTCTCAAAAAACTAAACTGGTACTGTGCAGCATTAATTTGGCTGATACGGCTAACGGGCAGGAGGTGCAAACGAGTTCAGGAACTGGCCGTTCACCTTAAGACCTGCAGCCTATTGCCTGCACCAGACAATCATTTGGCTATTCAGCTGTTTTCTGCTATTTGAAAACAGCATGTTCATACACTGGAATACTGATTTATAACCTTCTGTTATAACCTTCCCCTGTCCCTCACATTAACACCTGGAAGGTTCCAGTTCAGGTTGGAAATAAATATATACAAGGACAGAGAAACATGAGCTGCAGGACAGAAACAGCCAAAGAAACACCAAGAAAAAGACAGAACTGTTCATTCATCCTCTGAATTCTTTTAGTGGACTCCATAGAAAACTTTTAAATCCATACCCTGTAAGAGAAATGCCTCTAGATCATATTTCATACACTCTTGTCTCAAAGAATAAATACTTTAGCTTCTGAAGTGCAATGCATAGAGCAGACTCTTTACTAGCATGTACCTTATCTGATTTCTAGTAGGTAAGTACTGATAGTAATGAAACGTTTGGGCTTATTTAATTGAAAGCTGCCCTCTATGGGGATGTAAAGCATTCAAGAATATGGGAATGTGACACAAAAATACATTCCGATACAACCAAAAAGATACAGACAACTCTTACCTCTGTTCAGAGTAACTCTGGAAAGCCCGAAGTCTGTCAGCTTTATATGGCCTTGATTAGAAATGAGCATATTGTCTGGCTTCAGATCCCTGAAGACATATATATAGGTGAAGTCAGCAAAAAGACGACTGAGCAATATTAAGAAAGTTAACTGACTAGAAATACTCAACACAAAACATTGATTACAGCTGTTTTTCAGTAACATCTCTTAGCAAGCTGGAGATTCCAACTGGAGGAATACACCAAAACAATTAAATGTATCCAGCACTACAAACATTGTATACACGTGTCAGGCCTTGTAAAGCCACCATGCACGTCACAGGAGTTACACATCTTGTTTCAGCAGGTTTAATAAGGGTTCTTCACGAGCATTACCATCGCAACCCTCACTAGTGTGAAGCTCCTACGCGTAACAGTACACAGGATACGCAAACCTCTAGTAAAAGTTTTCACGTGTGTTCTCTGTGCACTACTGAATGCAGCAAAGAACTCTCACCACAGGGAGAGCATTAGAGTAGTCGGTGTTCCTTTGTCCTACAGCTACATGCTCACAGTACCCAGAGGGTTCCTGAACTAATAGTCATTTAAAAGCCACAGGGGAGGGGACCTAGAAGGCAGCACAGCTGCTGATACGCTGCTGTACTGGGGGAGAGCAGGCAGGCAGGCAGGGGAAAGCGGTGTATGTTTGCCATACATGGACAGATTTTATTTTAGGAGGTGCTCCATGACATCGCTGCAGCGTACATACGCAAAAAGAACTTCCAGAAGCTCTAGCAAATGAGGTAGCTGCTACTATGGGATGGTGATTGGTTATGTGTTTGAGTGAAAAATCAAGAAGCCAAACTACCAAATACCTTTTCGTAAGAAGGAGGGGAAAAAAAAAAAAAAAAAAAAAAAAGAGTAGGTTTTACCTGTGGATTATCCCATGCCTGTGAAGATAGTCAAGAGCCAGTGCTGCTTCAGAAATATACTTAACAGCCATTTCTTCATCAAAATATCCATAAATATGGAGAAGAGATTTGACATCCCCACCAATAAGGTATTCCATCACCTGCCGTTCAAGTGTTTTAAATTTAACATTTTAAAAACACATTTCAAATTTGTAAGTAAAATATAAAATAGCTTTCACCCCTAGGAAAATACAACTTCAAAGAATGGAAGCCGATAGAAGCTTCCTTGTGCTGACTTCATTTCCCACACAATACTTTTCACTTGGATAAAATAATTAAAGCTTCAGATGACAGAGGACATGAAATATTTTATTTTAATAGATAATTTATATTATTTGCTTAGCCTACTTTTTGTACTCAGCTCTCATAACTACTATAGTCAGCTTTTTAATTAAATTATGAAAGATTTCTATATTATAGAAAATAAATTACAAAGCAATTCTGGGAAACTCAAGGCCTGAAGCCAAAGACAATGAATTTTTATTTGTATAGAACATGTCAGTGATTTTATTTTGCAAGTGTCTGTACACAACATTCAATTCAGACCCAAGAGCCTTGTGAAATACGTGCAAATTTACAGAAATTGAGAATGAAAAAGAATGTTTAAAAAATATATCCATCCAAAAAATTGTGTGAGCCCACACATTGTTATGGTCCATGTCAAATTCAAGATAAAAGAAAAGTCAGCAGGGTTTCAGAAACTCAGTTTTCAATAACAAGAATGAATTTATAGGGGTTTGGTAAAAAAAATCTCACTAGTACTTAGATTCCAATATACAAAACTATTCCATATATATGACTCTAGCATCTCCTTTACAAATGCTTTACCCTGAACTCCTCTCCTCCACACAAGTTAGGGATTCCAGGAAAAGAAGCCTTTGTTTACACTCAGAATGTACTACAGAGTGCACAGCAACATCAGCCTAGAATTTAACCAAGCCATTTACTGGGTGTGCTTACACCCAACCAGACAAGTTACGCTATCTCTTTGTAGGCTGTCTGAATGCACACTGCCTCCATATACAGGCAGTACATAAAATCATACTCCGGTCCTACTGTACTCCACAGTGCTCCATGGAGACTAGCAATTAGTTTTGCCACTCAGTTATCTTCTCGTCACCTAGGCCAACTACTGTAATGAATTTTGAGCACAGCCAACAACTAAAACAGATTTCCTTTAATCCAGTCACTTGGATTCTGCTTGAACAGAATGGTTTCTTGTGTTTTCTCTAAGGTTCCTACTTATTCTTAAAACAGATTTGCTATTAGAAAAGACTCTTCTGTAATAAAAAAAAAGAGAACACAGGTGGAAAGATTTCAAAGGTACCAGGAGAAGAGAAATATTTCACTTGTTCAACCATTCTGAGAAAGAAAAAAGTAAGAGTGACTAATGAATACCCACTCACTACCATAAAAACATGTTTTCAGGCATGAATATAGTTCTGCACTCCATTTTCAACACTATCATAAAACACCACAGCATTTATTTACTCACCAAATAGATGTTGTTAGCAGACTGAAGTGAGTAGTATAAGTGTACAATGAAAGGACTTTTACTGAGAGCCAATGCATCCCTCTCTGCCTGGACCTGGTGAACCATGTTTTTGTTGATCATGTCTGCTTTTTTCATCACCTGAAAAAAACAATAAAAAACCAAGCAAACAAACATTATTTTCTTTGCTCAACCCACAGTTCTTTAGTCAATTAATTTATCTCTATATGTCAAACTTGCATACAAGTAAAACAGCTATAACTTCACATACAGACAGAATTTTAAACCTCATGTTATTATTACAGAACCTTTTTCATTGCTCTCCTTCTAGTTCAGTCCTGAATGGAAATCACACCACCAATATTTACTGCAATTGCACACACTGGAAAATGAGTGTTTAGGCTGTAGGTGAAATTACGCTGCCCTGAGTTAATCAGAGGACAACTCAAAACCAGGAAGAAGTGCTCAATGCTTAAATACACATTTGCTGACCAAGTCACTCCATCTCTTCAGAGGCTGATATATGGTGTGAGGACTGAAAACAGAGTGCAGCAGTAAGCCATCCCATGTCAGTATCCTCAAGTGCAAGACTGCAACTACTCCAGCCTTTAATTCTTAAACTCTGCAGAGAAAGTAAGTGAATTTTAAATGAAGCAAAAACTCATTATCAAGTCACCCAACAAATACTTGTTTCTTTGGGAAGAAGCCTCATAGGCATGCAACTCACAATGCAGACATGACAAGCTTAACAGTGAAATGCTGCTCTAATTCCTGTGTTGAATTACTCCACTATATGTTGTTGCCCACTCAATGTTAATCTTGAATAGAAGATGCCTACTAGCACGGCTGACAGGTATTTAGGCAAGCACTGCATGTGTTGGAAGTTTGCCCACCTTCAGCATCTTTGGTCTGGATATGTATGGTGATATTAAAGCAAGTTTGATTTACCCATTCTCCGTGCATCACAGCTGTAAAAATCTGTAAAAAGTTGAATCTACAGGTACTGCCACCATTCAATAACAGAATCTGATAACATATAAAAATAGCAAGACATAAGTGTAATTTCATACCTTCTATGTAAGTGCTGACAGTATTGTGCATATGTTAAATTCAGTAACTTGAATAATCCATAAGTCTCACCGCAATAGGGATAAAGGATTTACACAAAAGCTTTTAGGTCACAATACTTTCAAGAAATTTGTGTAAGATACTAAACTAACATAATTGAACAACTCTATATACAGCACCTAAACTGTAGAAAATTAGTTTCCACAGCTATAATTACTGTTATCAAAGTTGATACCAAAAAAAATCCAAGACATACATAGAATGCATGGAGCTACGCCTTTAATAAGTGTTGACCTTAACTGTACAAATAGTTAGCACATATTAAATATTGTAGCTGTGAACAACCCATAAATTTCACTGCAATGGTCATAAAGGATTTACACAAAAGCTTTCACCTCAGAATGCTTACAAAATAATGTATACACACGCAGCTCTGAACAGTGATGTGTATTTTGCATGACTGTTTTTACATTTCCTTTTCTTTGTGTACTATGCAGCTAGTTGCAATCCTTTCCAACTGCAAAGACAAGGTCATACAAACCGTGGGGAAAGTTTTTAGTACTGACAAGCCTAGTTTTCAGTCCTCTGGGTAGCAACATAGAAAATGCAAGGTTTTTTTTTAAAAACATGTACTCAGCAAAAATCCTTTTTATCATTTGCTCTCTTTGTACACCTCGGAGGCACGACGGCTGAATGCATTCAGTTATAACAGGTTATAACAGGCAAGAAGCAGATAGCGCAGTGACACTTTGGAAGGCTGTTGTCACAGTTTCCTCGACACTTAAGGTACTTCTAAAAGCAGCCGCCGTTACCAGATGCCAAAGGTAACGTCCCTATCCAAAGCCTCCGGGTGAACAGGAACGCGAAGAGAAAACTAACCACAGCCAGGCCGACAGCACATCTCCCAGGCCC
>NW_010326942.1:0-206 GCF_000700745.2 Antrostomus carolinensis | reverse complement strand
GCCCCCCCAAGAGCCCAAACGCCGGGCAGGGGGGTGCTGGGGGCCCCACGGCGGGGCGAACCCCGGCCCCGCCGGGTCAGGCCCCCGCGAGGCGCCTCCCCTTCCCCTCGGGACGGGGTTAAGCGACAGCAGAAGGCGGCAGCGCCGCGACACCTGGCAGCGAGGGGCCCCGAGGGGCCCCGAGGACCGCGGGCAGGCGCCCCGCC
>NW_010326941.1:16876-24937 GCF_000700745.2 Antrostomus carolinensis | reverse complement strand
CTGCCATCTGTTTTTCTACTGATGGCAGGGGATGAGATGTTCCACTGGCCCTCGAGAGGCAAAGCACACTCAGCTCTAACTCGTATTCCTGACGGGCTCCTGGAAGGATTTGCAACCCTCCCTCCCCTCCTTTGCCCACTGAACTACGTGCCTCCCTGCTCCGGGGATGGGGAACTTGGCAAGGCGTGGTGAGAGGCAGGGAGGCAGATGGATGACCAGATTAATGGAAAGAGAAGGGAGGTGGGGAGAGGAGCGAGAGACATGAGCAGGCTGGTTGATTCGCTGCCAGCGTACGACAAAGATGAGTGAGAATCCCTCTAACGCCATTGTGTGGTGACCTGAGCTTTCCAAGGCAAGGCAAGGCTCCAGCTGCTGGGGCTGGGGAGGTTGAGGCTTGGCTACTACTGACATGGTCCAGCCTGAAGTGACTCCACCAGGTAGAGGTGGTATGAGCAGCCAGGTGGCCTGGATTTCTCTTACATAGGGTTGTGCCCCTCACTAAGGCATCCAGATGAGAAAGCTTTTTCATCCAACATGTGCTCTGCAGTCAATGGAGAGACAACATTATCTCCAAGGGGGTGACTCAGACTTGAGGTGACCTGGACAGTCCACTGGAACAGCATTCCACTGCCCAGTGGAGAGCAGAGGCTGGGCTCCTAAAGGAGGTTCCCCCAGTGAGGTATTAATGTGAAATGAGGAGGAACGTGGGACTAAGAGGTCCCATGGGCATGGCAAGTCAAGCTGAACCTCGTCAGACCCAACAGGGGCTACGTTCTACAGGCACCAAACCTTTCTCATGCAGGTAAATGAAGTGGAGAACAAGAAAAAACACAAGAGCAGGGGGGGTACCATGGAGCAAGAGCAGATTAGAGGTTATATTCCATCTCTACCTGACTCTTGCTGTCTGATGTTTCCACATCCCACAAGAGATTGTGTCCCACATGAAATGGCCTCCAAGAACTGCAATGGTTTTGGTCACAAGGATGAAGGCAAGAGAGGAATAAGAGTGAGGCTGGAAAGAAGCATAGATGAGGTAGAAACAACATCCAGGGCATTTTCAGTGGTCAAACGAGGGGACTGGTAACACCTCCCTTGTTCCCAGTCCTGAGCAGCAGCTCCCAGAGCAATGCTTTGGATGAGACACTTTGGGTAAGAGTTATTCCTTGTGACAAGACACTGACTACTATAAAACACGTGTGAAAGAGTTATCTAGGAAGACTTGGCTTATCAATCCAACCTTAATAACTTGCAGCATTGTAGAAGAAAACCCAAGGAAAAGAATAATCAAAGACACATGAGAAGAGAGAAGGAGGAGAACAGGGAGGAGGCAGCTGTGAGCTGTTTCAAAAAAGAGAGCCATCCGGGTAGAAAGCAATAATCTGAAGATGAATCTTCATTAGTATCACAGTGAGTGACTGTGACCTTAAAAATAGGCCTGTGCTGACGAAATTGCTAAGGAGGAAAGAAGGCATTGTTCCATAGAGGAGGATCAGGATAGCTGACAAGGAGTTAGATGACCCAAAGAACTAGAGGAAGAAACAGGATGACATTCACTTGTATAAAATTGAAGGGCAAGATCTTGTACTGATGGTAAAACATCTGCTGTTAGCTCAGAGCTCATCAGCTGGAAACAAAGGAAGTAGAGAAAGATCTGGGTGTACTTGCTAACCTCAGGATATCTCTGAGCTGCCAGACTGATGCAACTGCAGAAATAACAGATCTAGTTCTGGGTCCTATCAAAAGAGACATGAGCAGCACAAGGAAGCTTTGTGCAGGGCTTTGGTGAGACCTCAGTTGGAAGAGTATGTACTGCTTGGTCAGTGGCTAGGAAAGGTTAATTGAAAGCAGAAAAGGCACAGAAAAGCCTACAGAGGTGATGAAGAGCATGGGCTCTCCATCTTCTAGTAGGACACGGCAAGATTTTGGATTGTCTAACCTCCTGTATGCCAAGACTACTGTCTAGGATTGCTTTCTAAGAGTAAACAAGGATGAAAAGCATCCAGGAAGAGAAAGCCATCATGTTGGCTGTGACCAGGTTTGGGTTGCTAATAAGAAGGCAGTGACTGTTACCATGAGATGCTGGATTTCAAGCAGTTGGTCCCTATCTCTCCCTCTCTTTCTCTCACACACAAACAAGCTTTTTTTCATTGTCCCCTATGGGACTTCTTGCTGAAGACACAGACCTAAGGTGATGTGCAAGAACCAGAGAGGGGGAAAGGCTGGGGTGGGTCTGGTGTACCTGAGCCAAAGGAACACTCTCATGGCTGTGTCTGCTTCCTCTCACCTGAGCTGCACAGGAGGAGAAGAAGGAGCACCTCATACCCCATCTGTTTCTTTTTTGGAAGGACCAGCTTCTAAAGAGCACGAGGAGTGGTTCTCCCTTGTTAGCAGAAGAACCACAGAGATCACCACAACCATCTTGACTCTTCCACATAAGCTCACCCTACTTCAAATACATTGTCCCAGAGCTGAGCTGAAAGATGCAGTTTAGAAAGACCTGGAGCTCCCCAAGTGCCAGAGGATCCATTGCTAAGCTCTGGTACTCAACCATCAAACACCTGTCTAGCACCCAGCACCTCATTCCCCTACTCTTGCAGCCCATGCCTTGCACTAGAGACACACAACACAACCATGGAGTTTGGGAAATAACTGCTGCACCTTCTGTTGACCATAACAATTCCTTCCTGGGGACGTGCCCCCTGCAACATCACCCTTTCTCCCCCACTTCACTCAACAAGAGCTGAGCTAGGCAGAATTGGTGAGCAAAAGCCATCATTTGCATGGAAATGGGCACGTGAAAAACAATCAGCGAAACCCAAAGCTATTTTTGGTGTGCAAACTTCATTTCCATTTTCCTTTTTGGTAAAAAAATCCCAATTTTTTCAGTGTACAACATTCCAAAATACCTCCCCTTTTCCATTTTATCCTCAATCATAATAACAAGTAGTGCTTGACAAAGACTGCCTATTTTTAATTTCCTTTGCAAACCGACTCCAGGCTGCCTATGATTTTCTCCTGCCTGGTCATTATTCAAAGCAAAATGAGCGGCTAACCAATTTCTGCAAGGAATCCTTTGTCTGCAGATTCTTCAGGAGCGGTTTGTTTTGCATGTACGAGGCTGGAAATCCTCGTTGTTTTGGTTGGATGCATGAGTCACACAGGGCTTTTCTGGATCCGTTGTTACTCTAGAACTGCAGTTCTGGTTAAAGGAAATATTCAGGCTTGGAGGTAACAGAGGATTTTTGGGGATACCCCTTGCCAGTGAAATCCTTTTGCTAGAATGTTCTTGTTGGGTTAGCCAAGAGGAAGGAAAGAAATGGGTTATTCTGCAGCTCTTGTTCCCCAACATCGCCCTGGCTGCTGGGGACCCTACCCAAGGATGTTTGCTCTGATCTCTGCTCAGCCAGCAAGCCCTGGCCCAGCTCAGAGCAAACGGGAAGGCAAAGCCATCTAGCTTTGTGCTGGAGCAGGTCTTCATTGCCAGAAGTTCTCCTACAAGGAGCAGGTAGCTCATGCTGGGGTCAGGGGGGGCCTTACCTCACACGACTGGATGCAGTGAATGACAAAGGGGTCTGGATACCACCGCAGCCTGCCCGTGCACACGATATGCTGAGGAGGGAAGAAGAAAAGATCTATTGTTAGGTGAGGTGGCAGAGGGAGGGCAACAGCCACCAGCACTCTCTAGAAATGGAGGGTTCCCACCACAATGGGTTGCTCACTGGGGTGCTGAACAGCACTTGGCATCTCCAGGACCTTCCCTGCACCTCTGCCCAATGGGAAACCCTTTGAAGCCCAGCAAACCCAAGGCAGCTACACGTGATTCACCCCAAAAAAAACAGGTACGTTGTCCAAGGTGGCGGTTAGGTAGACATAGATGTATGCAGATACACAAGTAGGAGAGGACAAAGGGAGATGGCAGGGACCACAAGACAAGTGGGTTTGGCTTCCAGTTGCTGACTTAGCCACAAGCTGCTGCTGGGAGTAAACCACCTGGAGCCATGATGGCCTAGGGTCTGCCACCACCTTTCTACATGATGGGTAGAAGGTGATGCTCATACAGGATGGTGTCCCGCTTTTTAGCTGAGACCTGGGGTTTTTTGTTTTAGGTTTTTTTTGGTTTTTTTTTTTTAGTAGCTAGAAAAGTGCTGGGGTTTGGTTTCAGCTGTTATTTGTTATGAGAGGAACATTGCTAACAAACTGATGTTTTCATTTGTCACTGGAAGTTGAAGGACTTCATGTTTTGCTAGTCTGCAAGTGCAAGATTTTGTTGGGGGGGAGATGAATTAATATTTAAATTAATAAGCTAGATTGGCATTTGGATATGCCAATAGGATATGCCATGTCATACAATGTCATGGGCAGGAGATTCATGAGGGGCTCTCCCTCTCTTGCTCTCTCTGGCTTTCGCTCGGGCTCTGGCTCTCCCGGGATTGTGGTTTTGGTTCGGGATTGTCGCTCCTCTGGGATTGTTATCTGGGAATGGGCCGGGCTTGGTCAGTGGGTGGTGAGCAATGGCACTGGGTGTCACTCATTTGCATATTTTATTACTATTATTATCATTATAATTTTAATATCATTATTATTTTAAGGTTTTTTAAATTTCCATTATTAAACTGTTCTTCTCTCACCCTACGAGTCTCCTTACCCTTGCCCCCCAGTTCTCTCCCCTATCCCCTGGGGCAGGGGGGAGTGAGTGAGTGGCTGTGTTTGGGTGCCAGCCCAGTGAAACCATCACAGATGGGGGGCTGAGCTGGTCATCACTTGTTGCCTGCATCAATGAGCTCATTGACCTTGCTCAGGCTCCAAGAACCAGAACCTGGGAGGACTCACCGCCCTGGACCTCGCCTGAAGCAGATACACCAGACTCGCGTCCGCTCGCGGGGCTGAGGTTATCGCTGGTATTTACGAGGCACGAACTCGGCTGTTGCAGCCAAAGGGACACAAGAGTGAGACGTGAAGGGCTCGGTTTCACCGCGCTGGAACTGAGACATCCCGCTCGTTCAGCGGGGGTTTGTGGGGAGCACTCATGATTACACAGGGGGAAGAAAAGCCCCACCGCACAGGCAATTTCCTCCTTGTAAAGCTTGGGCAGACTTTGAAATCTGAGGCCTCGGAACTCGGCTGTTGCAGCCAAAGGGACACAAGAGTGAGACGTGAAGGGCTCGGTTTCACCGCGCTGGAACTGAGACATCCCGCTCGTTCAGCGGGGGTTTGTGGGGAGCACTCCTGATTACACAGGGGGAAGAAAAGCCCCACCGCACAGGCAATTTCCTCCTTGTAAAGCTTGGGCAGACTTTGAAATCTGAGGCCTCGTAAAACAACGGCTGGCCCGTGGAAGTGTCCTAGGATGCCCTTCACAGCGCCAGAGTTGCGCCGAGGGGCACGTATGTTTTCTCCCAGGCTCTCGTTTGAGATGAGAAGCAGGCAGACAGCCCAGCTCCAGTATCAATGAGTGGCACTGATGGGAGCTGGGGATGGGGCAGCTCTGCCCACACAGACCTGCTGCAGGTCCTTCAGCTGCATGTTCAGTGATGGGGCTGGGGCAGGGTGAGCTCCTGGCTGTCCTCAGCCAGCACAGAGAAGGCAGATGCAGAGGTAGCTGCCGTCAGATGGGGCAAAGGCTGGGGAGGGTGGCCAAGCTCACCAATTCCCACTCAACATGGAGGATATTTGCATCTTCACTCCATATGGGTGTTTCACACATGGATGTTGTGCAACTTAAACAGCATTTTACTGTGTGCATATTGTCCAGAGGAGGGACACCAAATTGGTGAAAGGTTTAGAGGGGAAGCCAGATGAGGAGAGGCTGAAGTCACTTGGTGTGTTCAGCCTGGAGGAGACTGAGAGGAGTTCTCATGGGGGTCTAGAACTTCCTCCCAAGGGGAAGAGGAGGGGCAGGCGCTGATCTCTTCTCTCTGGCCACCAACGAATGCCAGGAGCAGAGGAAATGGCAGGAAGATGTGGCAGGGGAGGGTGAGGTTGGCCATGAGGCTTGAGGCAGAGGGTGGTGGAGCACTGGAACAGGCTCCCCAGGGAGGTGCTCATGGCACCAAGGCTGACAGGATTCCAGCAGCATTTGGCCAAGGCCATCAGGGACATGGTGTGAATGTTGGGATTGTCCTGTGCAGGGACAGGAGTTGGACTCCATCATCCTGGTGGGTCCCTTCCCACTCACAAAGTTCTATGCTTCTATATTAATGTACTTATATTCCAGGACGGGAAATAAGGGGCAAAGGGACAAACCTGCTCAACTGTGGGCTGCAATGAATCAGAGTTGAAAGCAAAAAGGAAGTGTGCCCTCCCCCACTGGCCTCTGCAGCACCTTGTGTGGTTTGCCCCCATCGAACTCTTGGAGAAGCAAAGCAGGGAGCAGAGGCAGGAGCCGGGACAGAGAAGAAAACAAGACAGTCCAGGGAGAGAGCTCCTGGCAAGAGGGAGTGCTGCTTCTTAAAATAACACCTTCCTCCTACTCCTCCTCCTCCTCCTCCCTGCAAAATGCCTCCCTTGCACGAGAGCCTCCAGCAGCGGCAGTGAAAGGGAAGCTGAAGGCCACTGCCTCAATGGGCCAAACCATCCCATCCCTCAAAGGCCAGGACTCCTTCCAAGGCTCGTGCTTAACCATCCCACACACCCCGGGCATCCTCAGCCCCCGGCAGCGACCAGCCGTGGGCCTGACTCAAGGCCATGTACAGTAGTATCCACAGGCACGAGGCTGGGCCTCCTGCGGCTTCCCAGGAGGAGGGGAAAGCACTTGGATGGGAGCTCTGGCTCCTTGGGAAGAGTGTTTGCTTTGCTTTGTTCCACCTCCTTCCTTATTATGCATCTCGGGTTTTATTTTAAGAAATATTACCCCGGCAAGGCTGCTTTTTGGGAAAGTTGTGCCGTTAGGATCCAAACTATTTGAGCTATTTGAGCTGTTTTGCCTACAAAATGAGTAAGAGATGGGGAAGGAAAGGCTCTCTGGTTCCAGCCCAGAGGCAAGAAGCTGGCCAGCGGGTCCTGGCAGCCAGAGACACCTTCCAGCTGACAGTGCCCTGCCTCCTCCCTGGCAAGGACATCCCTGCCTGGGGTTGCATCTTTCTTGCCAGGTAATGGGGGACCAGAGCTCATGCCGTGCCCAGTGCCAGGGGTGGTTTTTGCTCTCCCAGCACAAGAACAGCAGCGTAGCAGGTTTAGGCATGTGGCACGTCCTGAAAAATCAGCAGGATTCCTGCACTGAACTTCATCCATTGTGTTATCCCGAGAGTCCTTGGGAGCTGGTCACTCATGCTGAGCTTTGGTACGGGAGGGCAGGAGGCTGTGCAATAACCTCTGCAAGGGAGGGAAGGGGAGGAAGAAGCGGTGGGAGGGAGGAGGACCTCAGCACCGAAATCTGGTTATAGAATTTAATCAGAGAATCACAGAATGGTTTGGGTTGGAAGGGACCTTAAAGCTCATCCAGTTCCAACCCCCCTGCCATCAGCAGGGACACCTTCCACTAGACCAGGTTGCTCAAAGCCTCATCCAACCTGGCCTTGAACACTTCCAGGGAGGAGCAGCCACAGCTTCTCTGGGCAACCTGGGCCAGTGTCTCACCCCCCTCTGGGCGAAAAATTCTCTCCTAATATCTGACCTAAATCTCCCCTCTCTTAGTTAAAACCATTTCCCCTTGTCCTGTCACTATCTGCCTGTGTAAAAAGTCACTCTTCCTCCTGTTTATAAGTTCCCCACAAGTACTGGAAGGTAGTTATGGGGAGCAGTAAGTACCTCCAAGGGCATGCAGCCTGGGCAGCTCCTTGGAGAGGACCAGTCAGCCCTAAGCTCACTTATGCTGCTTGTTTTCCCAAGTCTTACCCTTCTTCACCCAAGGAAAAGAGCTTTTGGGTAAAAAAAACATCAGACAGAAGAGAGGGGCTCTCCACTATGCTGCCATTGAACCCCCTGCTAGAGAAACACACCTGCCTGCTTACCTGGACTCTGGTGGGCTGCAGACGGTGATCCATAGTCTCAGCAGTTATGTTTTCGGGCAGTATGACGGGGTCACTGGGAGGTATGATACAGGAAGGTACACACACAGCACCT
>NW_010326941.1:309-16756 GCF_000700745.2 Antrostomus carolinensis | reverse complement strand
CCTCCCAACCTTGGACGACAATTCCTTCCCCAAATCCTGAATTATGCAAAAGCCTACAGGAGTTGTGACCAGTTCCCTTCTGCCAGATGGAAGGAAAATTGAACATGTCTCAACAGATGGATTCAAGCCCTGATGGCAGAACATGGGATCCAGCACAAAAATAAGTCTGGTCTGGATGTTTGTTGACATGTTAGGAAGCATCTTTCATAGTTTTTCTACCACATGGAAATCCCATTCCTTCCTGTCAATCCAGGAAGAAAAAAAGCTGGAAAAACCAACTTGGAAGACCAGGTGGATCCTAGCCCTAACCCCAGCCTCACATCAGGTCTGTCCAAAGCTTAACCTTGTAGACTTGCCTCAGCCTGCTTTGACCAAACCCAGATAACTGGCATGTTTGCTTTGGAGTGGTGTGGGCTTTGCTCAAGTGTCCTGTCCAGCAGGAAGCCAGAGGAGTTGTAATGACAGGGACTATTTTCCCTGGAGGGATTGAAGAGTCGTGTAGACATAGTGCTGAGGGACATGGGTTAGTCGGGGACTTGTCAGTGTTGGGTTCGTGATTGGACTCGATGATCTTAAAGGGCTTTTCCAATCCAGGCAATTCTGTGTGATTCTGTGATTGCGGCTTTTCCTGAAAGCACAAAGCGATCAAGTCCTGGAGAAAGAAATGGATGATGTGGTCCCTCGTCTGGTGAAATCGCCCTGTTACACACGCTTGTCACTGTAGCTTTTATCTAGGACTTAACACATTAACCCTGCAAATGTCAGCAGCAATAACAATTGGAGAGACCTCGAGGGGAGGTGGAGGGCTAGAGATTAGGAATATTACTGCAAAGGGCTGGGTTTGTCCTAGAGACACATCCCTGCTCCTTCTGAAATGAGAGCAGCTTATGCAGGAGCTGGCTTTAGCTTTGAATCTTGCCCATGAGCACAACCAGGGCATGCACAGGGCTAAAGTCACCCCTGGCTCTGTGTTTAGAAAGAGGATGGAAAAGGAAACAGGATTTTTTTCATAGATTTAGTGTGGGTGGGTACAAGAAGAAGAGTCATCGTGACCTTCATCCCTCTGGGAGGCCTGAATCAACATAAGGTTTGATTTTCTGTTTAGCTTTTGTCTCCCCTCACCTATGCCGTGCCCCTGCTCGCACTTGTACTCCACAAAATTCATCTCCGGGGGTGGTGGGCAGGTGCCCCGTAAGTTCTCGCACAGTTTGAACTCCTCTGTCCATACACCCTCCTTGGTGCAGATGATGGGAACCTGCAAAGCAGAAGGAGAGCAGCCAGCGTTACTACCAGCAGCAGCAAGGCTCATCTTGCCTGGCCACTGCCCAGCTCCTGGGGAGCAAAATGCAAGGACTCCCCTCCTGCCAGTGAACCCCAGAGTGAAGCTCTCCATCCAGGTCAGCTGGGTTGCAGTCATCTGGTCCAGCTTACATCTGCTTTGCTCTACTGCCCAGACAGCAAATTGTTTTCCAGCTGCCACTGGATCCCACCAGAGGAA
Source organism: Antrostomus carolinensis (assembly GCF_000700745.2). Lineage (NCBI taxonomy): Eukaryota > Metazoa > Chordata > Aves > Caprimulgiformes > Caprimulgidae > Antrostomus > Antrostomus carolinensis. The sequence continues at coordinate 15,258 of NW_010326941.1, read as the reverse complement.
GATCAACTGCACTTCTTTTGATAAGACCCTTCCAGCAGGCCAGATGTGAAACCTGGGTGGAAGAACCTGACAAGCAAGCTCCTTGGTTAGCAAGCCTTCTGCAGCAAGGTCGCCCAGTATCCCAAGTGAATGCATTCACAGCAGCTCCCCAAACCCACTGGAAAACCTCTACTTTTACTTCCTGACTTTTCTCACTCAAGACAAGCAAGGCTTGCTTAGGACTATTGCTTTTTGGAAGGGTCACCAAGGAACAGAAGAACATCCCCAAGGAGAACAAGCTCCTTGGTTAGCAAGCCTGCTGCAGCAAGGTCACCTAGCATCCCAGGTGAATTCATTCACAGCAGCTCCCAAAACCCACTGGAAACCCTCTGCTTCTTCTTTCTGACCCTTTTCACTCGAGACAAGCAGGTTCGCTTAGGACCACCCCTTTTTGGAAGGACCACCAAGGACCAGGAGAGCATCCCCAGGAGTGGTGCACCCTGCACTGGAGCTGGTATCCAGCAAGAAGAGCTCTGGGTTTGTAGGGCAACTACTCTTTGGTGGTACCAGGGCATTTGGCCCTGGAGATGGCTGAGCTGCCGCAGAGTCCTTTGATCTCTGCTGTTCTCAGGTGCTCTGAAGGACAATGCTTGGCTGATCTCTGCTTCCCCCTGCAAGTCACTCACCTGTTGTCCCTGTGGCTCGCAGTTGAGGACACACTGGCTGTCCAGCTCGAAGCCCCGGGTGCAGTTGTACATGCCCTCGAAGACGGGAGGAGGGGGCTCGCACACCACGGGGACACAGTGTCCCTCTTCCCACTGCCCACTCTCCAGGCACTGGAGCTTCAGGAACTTCCTGGGGGAACACAGATGCCAGGCTGGGCTGCAGCCCCCACCTTAACCGTACTGAGCATCCCACAGAGGCAGGAGCAGCTTGGAGACATCTCTTCTGGAGCGCAACCAAGCCTCACCTTTGAGTTTTTTCCATGCCATCACACCCCTCACCGTGGGCAGGTCCTCCTGAAAGAACAGCCCACGCTCAACCAGGACCTTTCCTCCCCTCACTGTGGGGAAATCATGATGATTTAGGAGCACTGGACACTTTTCTCTTGCACTCACCACCCCATTGCTCCCCACCTCTCATGGTGCCCCTAAACCATTCCTCTCTGGGCTGCTTTGTCCCACCACCAGTAGCTACATATTTTGCTAGATGGAGTGAGGTTCCACCAGTAAATCCTGCTGGCCAGTGCCCAGCCACTCCTGAGGCTCCTCTTTGTACTCCAGCCAGATCTGTCACTCCTGCTTTCACCGAGGGGCTGTGGTACCTCAGCAGATCGATACCATCCTCTGCTGCTCAAACAGCCCAGGTGCTAACATCTTGCCAAAAAAACAAGGAGAAAGAAAGGAAGAAAAGGTCCAGGAGCAGAGCCCACCTGCTTTTCAGTCTCCTGTCCTTGGCAGCGGTAGGGACACTGCATCTTTGGCATAAAGGCATCAAAACTCCATGAGGCAAGGGGCTAGGTGGGGACTGCTCTCCCAGAAGAGGACGCATCACCATGACCCCAGACTTGAACACACAGTTTTTGGCAGCACTGATGGGCTTTACCTGAGCCACGGCTGATTGCTCTGTCCTTAATAAGACTTTTTTCCCCCCTGCTTCCATCCTTCTTCACCAGGCAGCCTGCTCCAGCAGCTTGCCCCTGCCCTCTTCCACCCCTGGAGCCAGCAGACAGCGCTCAACTCCCGAGGTGGAGAGGACACACTGTGGGAGCTGCAGTTTGCACAGGTGCACACAGTGGTTTGCAGCCCCATCATCTTCACTGGGGCTTCTTGTCTTGATGTGGTGCTGGAGTGGCCCCAGTGTGGGGCCAGCACCATGCGTGGTCTCTCCCACTTCTCCCCAGACCTGCACCCACTTAGACCTGGGGTGAGAAGCTGCCTTGCTCTGGAGGCTCAGCCCACTGCCAGCTTCCCTGATGGGAACTTCAAACGGAGCTGGCCTGACCTGACCCCAGGGTAGAAGGTGGTGTGTAGACCACTGCTGCACGTATGAAGTGAGTGGTTTATATTAAGGCACAGAGAAGGGGAGGGAGAGATTAAAAAAAAACCCCAAAACATATATATAAAACACAACCTCATAGCAGCTTGAAATTTCCAGACCCCTTCACTTCTTCTGATCTGGGTTAGCGGCATTTCTCAAGGATTAACGAGGAAGCCAGGAAAATCAGAGTCAAAACTTCCCCCTCCAAGCAGGCAAGCGGATGCCTAATGGGTAGAGGAGGCAGGGGAGATGTCTGAAGCCAGCGAGGGCTGTGTCTGGTGTGAAGGCACGAGTGCATGCCTGGCTCCAGGACCTGAGCACGCAGGAGCCTGGCTGGGATCCAGCCATCAACTGGGGCAGCCAGCTTGGGGGAACTGGGTCCACCATACAGGAATGGGGATAAATGAGCCTAAAGCCTCATCTCCCATGGCAGGAGACTGACTGCTTCAAAACAGAATACAGGGACAGAGGGAGATTTGCTGGTAAATTGAAAGAAAGCAACACCAGCTTGGTGGACCTCCTCTGCTGTGCTCCAAACAGCCTGGGCTGTAAATCTTCAGCAGAGACCCTTAGAGGTGGAAGTGACACAGCAGTCCAGTTGACAGCCTGTTTTCTTTACCTGGCTGCTTGGCTCCCTCAGCTGCGCCAGTGTTTGCCTTTTATCTAGAAGGGGCCAGATGTGGTCAGAAGCAGCGAGGGCCTTACGCCTTTGCACCCACCACAAATGTACAGTGGCCCAGTGCCCTGCTCAGCTCCAATGCTCCTGGGTTAGGCTGTCCTGCTTTGCCTACTGCAATCTTTCTGATGTGCTTCCAGCCCCTGATCTGCTGACTCCTTCCAATCCATTTTCTCCTCCATGTTCTCCCACCTACTCACCCTCTTTCATGGTCTCCATCAGCCCACTGTAGTCTTTGAACAAGGAGAGGAGGCTGAGGGGCTGACATCTCCACAGCAGCTTCTCAGAGGGCTGGGCTGTGCTTCCTTGATCTCTGGTCAAAATGCAGGCTGAGACTTTCAAAGTTGCCTAAAAAGACCTGTGTGCCTGGTTGTTCTTTTCTTCATTCCCTCAAGCTAGCAGAAGGGGCTCAACCCCTCACAAAAGTAGCTTTGAGATCTCAAAATCTCTTATCTCCAAGGAATCATCCCACAGTGAGCAAGTGAAACAACCCCTCTGCAGGGTCTGACCTTTTCTGTCTCCAGCCTGAGAGCACCATCTCAGCATTAGAGTGCTCCTCTAAAGGATGTCCTAGATATTCCTGTTAGAGAGCTACTTCAGGTAGCACTTTGTGGTGGAAGGAACAGCCAGGACCACTGTGGAGTTGATGTCCATTTACCCCAAAGTATCTGACCTCTGACTTTCAGGTTCTTTTCACCAAATCACAGAATGGTGGGGGTTGGAAGGGACCTCAGAAGAACATCTATTCCAACCCCCCAATACTGCAGCCCTGGATGATGCCAAACATTGTTTCCTTAGCAGTTCATAGCTATATGTGATCCAGGTGAGTGGGTTGGTGCTGCCCAAAACCAGGGAGCTCCCATCACAAAGCACAAATGCACATGTTCATTTCCCCTTGTTACCGTTATTTTGGTGTTAGATGTCAAGTAGTTTGGCAGCTGGAAACCAGACTGTTATGTGGGCTCTCCAGGCTGAAAACAGATTTCCTTTGGGAAGAATCAAAGAAGATTTATCCTTCAGAGATGTCAGCATCGTCATTTGGGTGATGCTGCCAACAGAAAGGCAGCAAATCTCTGGCAGGATCTCGATTACACAATCAACATTTCCTTGAGCATCCCTTGTTGACAAGCACTGATTTTTGAAGGGCCTTTCCTCACCCAGGCTGATAGATAAAAAGTATCTTCTGGGAGACAACAAATTTCTTCATCCCCCTTCTCTTCCACTTACGCTACATACGGGAAATGAATTCCAACTGAGATTGCAGGAGCCTTCTAAGCATTTTTACTGCCCATGCAGTAAAATTAAACTAATGAAGCAGAAGTGAAAGAAACAAACGAGCATCTGTGTTCAAGAGCATCTCAGCTTGGGCTGAGAGAGCTGAATCCCAGATGCGGTTCAGGTCTACATAAGGTGGGCACTACCACATTAGGGGCAAAGCCCCAGGGGTTGGATCCCCAATCCAGCTGTAGTAGCCGTGGTGTTTTATGAGGTGCACGAGAGAAAAAGACACTGAAAAAAGCTGATCAAAAAAGCAGATAGTCAGGAGGTGATGGTGAGCCCTGGTCTGGATTGAGTTCCTGCTCACTCACATTACAGCTTAACTGTCTCTGTGGGGTCCAGAGCCCATCCCTGAATGAAGGTGTCTGGAATCAGCCCTTGAAGGAAATCACCAAGCTTCTTAAACAGTGCTGCGAGAAGATGAGCATGTCTTTTGTGTAGCAGCAGAACAAGCTGATCCCTTGGGAAGCCATGAACACCCAAAGATGCCTCTACACCTTCCCTGGAGAACAGTCTGAGCCCCATCCCATAGCTGTTGGTGTGGTCAGCTGGGGGTTACACTCCCTCCATCATTGCTCTCTGAAAAAGCACAATCACTAGAGCTAGAAGAATAATTCAAAGGGAGCCTGACTATATTTCCAAGGTTGGGTTAGTTAGCTGGCATGGGGAGTCTTCAGTGTCAGCCATGGATCACGCCTGACTTTTCTCCAATGATTAGTACACATGGAGACTCTTGCTTTCTTCTGCCCATCAACACCTGTTATGGCACTAAATCCTTCAACTGGTGCTTGCTGGGTTGATAGACAACAAGGATGCAACAGGTCAAGAACTAGGTTTGCTGAACCCAAAAAGAACCCAGAAAGACTTCTGAAGACCCCAAAACCTAATGTTCAAGTCATCAGCTGAGACCCTGCTCCCTCACCTGCACATCAGGAACCCACATCCCACCAATGCCAGCCCCTTCCAGAGCTCTCCATCACATTCTCCAACAGCTCACTTTCTCCAAAACTGGCCTGAACAAAGAAAGCAACCTCTCACTGGCAGCTCCCATCTGCTGCCTGACAGGGCTGAAACACCAGCAAGATTTCCAGCAATCCAACAACTGACTGGCTCACTTACCAGCTAGTAGCTGCTCCACCCTACGCATGCCAAGGGGTTTGTACTCAGGCTGGGTGCATACACAGAGCTCCAGAGGAGACCAGGCATTGGCATTTACCATTCCAAGGAAAGGCTTTTGCTGTGGATCAGGCCGCTCACCTAGCAGTTCATTTGCATGATAAGCAATGAGTTTTCTGTGTCTGTTAATAGTTTGGGTTTGGTTTTTTTTGCTTACTGTAATAGGATCGTACCCTACCATCAAAGATGTTCGATTAATTAGTAGCAATGATAACAGCAAATGTGAAAATTCTACGTCAACGTGTGTCGCTGTGAAAACGTGAACCACTTCTTGTGATTTTCCTCGATTCCTCTCCCAGGCTGTTCAGACCCGAAGGGAGGTTACACACACACACATCAGAGGAGCCTTGGGAACACGCAGAGGCCATCCCTCTTGCCAGCAGTTGCTGCAGCATGACTGAGGTGGCCTAACTTTGCAAGCTGATTGTTGATCTGATTGCATGTCCAGTGCCTGAAATGCCACAGGCACGCAAGCTGCTCCCCGGTTTGCAGAGCAGCCCATGCGATCGGAGCCATCATCGTAACTTGCTCAGCTCCTCTTGGCCCAAGAAAGGCTCCTAACACTGTGAAAAGCTGTTTACAGAAACCACTTCCTTCATTACAAGGCAAGAAATTTGGCAACTGTTTCCCAGCGCACAACCGCCCTACCCCAGAGCAAAGTAAAGATGAAGTCTGCATCCAATTAAAACTGGAAGGGGGCATTAAACAATTAGCACATAATTACCTGATTTGAGCTAGCATCAAGGCTTTGGGGAGGACCCAGCCAGCACCAGGGAATCTTTAGTGACCATACCCAATGGGGACTTCAGCTGGAGGCACGGCAGACAAAATGCTGCCTTACCCCCCAGCGTCACGATATTGGCTGAGCACAGGGCTAGTGAATCACCAGGAATTTTTCCCTGAAGCATCAGGAAAAATATTCTCCAATTGAAACACACCAGTGGTTGAGATTAAATTTAGCCAAGATGTGCAGGGGGTAAAATATTCACCCTGACAAAAGGCAGTCATTCATCCTTCCAACCCCCAGTGCCTTCATCTAGGTTTTATCACTTCTAGGAAAGACAGCAGTTCCAGGAATCTTCCAGCATCTTATTACATCTAAATACCTGAGAGTCCACAAACATTTCTCTACATGCTTAATTTTCAGCAACTGACAGGTATGTTGAGGTGCACAGGAAAATTCATGTGCTTTAGGTTAAGGCACTTAACGTACACGTGCATGCCACAGCAGCTTGTTGCTTCTTCCCACCTGCTTTCACCTAAACCAGGGGAATGCTTCTGGTTTCTCAAGAAACCTGCATGACCAGAGCAATCTTCTCTGCCTTGGACCTATCAAACCAGCTTTTTGAGCCTGCTGGTGTACCATCACCTCTCCTCCTTGCTCATGTTGGTAATCTGCTCTCCTGAGGCCCCACCTGCAGTGCTGCCTCCAGTTCTGGACCCCCAACACAAGAAAGACATGGACCTCTTAGAACAAGTCCAGAGGAGACCACGAGGATGATGTGAGGGCTGGAGCAGCTCTGCTGTGAGGACAGGCTGAAAGAGTTGGGGCTGTTCAGCCTGGAGAAGAGAAGGCTCCAGGGAGATCTTATAGCAACCTTCCAGTACCTGAAGGGGCTCCAGGAAGGCTGGGGAGGGACTTTTGACAAGGGCAGGGAGTGACAGAACAAGGGGTGATGGCTTGAAAGTGGAAGAGGGGAGATGGAGATGGGATCTGAGGAAGAAAATCTTTGCTGTGAGGGTGGTGAGACAGTGTCCCAGGTTGCCCAGAGAAGCTGTGGCTGGTCCTCCCCGGAAGTGTTCAGGGCCAGGTTGGATGAGGGTTTGAGCAACCTGGTCTAGTGGAAGGGGTCCCTGCTGATAGCAGGGGGGGTGGAACTGTATGAGCTTTAAGGTCCCTTCCAACCCAAACCATTCTATGAATCCAAGAGGCGGAAGGAAATGATGATAACAGATCCACCACACACTTACTTCTTAGGCTTGCCCGCTGCGTTCTCGGCCACGTGGTATCCAGGCTTGCACTTGTAGCGACAGACTGAGCCCACGTCATGGTTCCCCTGCAGGCACCGTGGGACCAGGAGCTTGGCATTGGCCACCGCCAGAGGAGCATCACACTCCACCTTGCAGTAGGCTTCAGGGAGTGACCAGAGACCGTCCTCCAGGCAGGTCAGCCACTGGTTTGTTCCTGACCCCAAAAGAGAAGGAATGTGTCAGGATTACCGCTGACCTGGGGATGGAATCCTGCTGAGGGGAGCTCAGAGCAACCAGCAAAAGTCCTCTTAGAGTGGACACTGATGCCAAGGGAGGCAACAAATATGAAGACCATGGACTCCATTGCATGCTTGGTCAGGCTAGGGTGGAAATTCCTTGAATGCAGGAAGGGACAACTTCCAGGGGATGGAGAAAGAATCTTGGTTCTGCAAATGTCCCCAAAAGTTTTGTTTAAACCTCCCCTCTGTGGTGATGCTTCAGGATAGTCCTCAGTGGGCTGGGGGCTTTTGTGTGTGACAGCTATCTGCCATACTTACCTCAGCTCATTTTCATACTCCCCAGGTGCTTTTTGCAGCTTGTCCTTACCTACTGTCACACCCCGAGCTACATGTGCAGCACAAGGTGGGAAGTACCAGGAGGACAAACATAGGAGCCGTTACTGGTGTGACTGGGAAATCAAACCATCCCATTACTCAAGGCTTGGGTTGAGTTTTACAGCCCAATTCTTTGTTGTCCCTCTAGAGAAAAGGGCATTTGGTAAACCTAACTAATGGGTGGCTAAAACTGCACAGCTCTGGGTGCCTGTGGTAGGTGTCCAACATCACCCACATGGTGTGGATGATGGATGGTTCAGTGGGAACTACAGAGTGAGAAAAAGAAAAATCTGGACTGGAGTGATTTTAGGGGTTTGGATCAGCAGGTTCCTGGTGTGTCATTGCTTTCTTTTATGGGATCACTGCCTACAACTGCTCTTGGACCAGCGATGACCATACCTCCACTCAGCCCCTGCGCTTCTGGCACCACGGTGCCTCCAAGCACCGTGCAGCCATGTCATGCTTTCCTTGCCTATTCTTAGCATTTATTAGCCTTGAGAGCCTGCCCATAAGGACTTGAGCCTTTGAGGAGAACAAGCATCAGACACGTCCCTGCATCGACAGCTCAGCCGTGTCGGTCTTGGCTGAGCACAGCCAGCCATTGTGTCAGCCACTGGAAGTCACCCAAGGCGTTTCACCAAAGGGACGCCTTCCCACCAAGGGAGCCCATGGCAAACCTCCCATCGACTTCTGCAGGAACAAGAGGTGGCTGTGAGTGAAAGATCAGATTAAAGCCCTGCCCTCAGCTGACCCACCCGAGCCAACGGGCATTGGTTCGTGCAGAACTTGGGCCGTTGAGTTGTCATTTGCATGCTACCCTGTGATCAGCTCATGCTGGGGGATCTGCCGGCATCACCCCATCATGAAATGAAACCTTAATTCCCTGCAGTTCTTGCTCCTTGGATTTAACTTTTTAAAAAAAGTAAATTATTTTCATACGTTTCAGCTCTAAATGTTTCCATAAAATAGGGCACCCATTAAAATGATTTGTTGTATGTGATTGTTCAGAGCAAAGACACTGGTGGAAACTCATATAAAGTCCCAATACTTGAAGCTGTCAAGGCAGTTACGCCCGAAATCCCACCCAGCTCAGCCTTACATAGACAGGAACAGTAGCTCTTTCTGCAACTTGGCTTCAAAACATTCCTGCGGCTATTGATGGAGTCGGCAGAATGAAAGCCAGGCCATGGCATGTCTGGGGGACTGCTGTGTGTCTGGGTGGTGAACATCTCCCAGACTGCTCTGAAGCTGTGGGCATCAGTCTCTACAGCTTTATACAGCCCCAAGCCTCCCGAACCACAGGCTTTCCCACAGCCACCAGGCACCGAGCCACTTCTGGCTCTCTGAAGCCCTCTCTGTCTGCACGCTTCTTGCCTCCTCGTCCCCATAATGCTGGAGGCTGCCAGACCTCACCAGCTAGCAGGAGAAGACATCCCTTCACCTTAAGATGGATGGATAAGGGTTGCCAGTCAGAGGGAGTATTCTCATGCTATGGTGTTTCCATCAAGGGGGATGGATGTCCACCATTTTGGGAGGTGTCTCATGAACCCACCTGGCTGGCAGAAGCCAGGATAACTGGGAAATTTGAAGTTGCAATGATCTGTTTGAACAGCTTGGGACAGGCAGGGAAAGGTGGCACTGAAGAGAGATTTAAATCCCTCAGCACTCCAGACCGTACCTTGAAGCTTGGCTGGGTGGATGCAGGAGAAGGAGCATCTCTTCAGGTAGATGGTCCCCTTAGGGCAGGAGAACTCTGCATAGTACACATGGGACTGGTCAGGGACACCACAGTTGACAGGGACACAAGTCACAGATCTGTCCCACCGCCCTGAGCTGCAAGTCAGCACCACCTCCTGCAGTAGAGAAAGTAAGGCTTCATCAGACCCCTGAGAGTAAGCTTTAATCTGATGGTTTGCCACCACAGCAGAAAGGGATGACCCAGGTTTCAGGATAAGGAGAGCTTTACCCCCACTTTTCATCACCCAATGTGCCCTTTCTCCCCACTCTGGACCAAGGCCATACCTGTTCATGGGGCAACGTTTGGGGTGTGAAAGCAGCAAATGGCCCTTGGGGTAACACACAGGCCACCTGCACAAAAGACCTTCTAACGCTTGGTCTGTAACCACTTGCCTCCAGAAAACTCTAGTGCCAGAGCACATTAAGGGAAGAAGGAAAATCCCTCCAAGATACACTGAACTATTCCCAGCTCTGTGTGCTGCAATCTTCTCCCCTACAAGATCAACTCTTACTTCAGCCATTGATGGGCAGCTCTCCTGTTGGCTGTTTTTCCCTAAATGCACCGATTCTCTCATGCCTGAGCCCACAGACCCCACTGAAATCAGAGGTTCATAGAACCTCATTTACAAATCCCTGACCCCCAGTGATCCCACCACTAAACATGCTCAACACGTGCCATGAACTTCTTCAAAACAGAGTGGTGGACAACAGTGGGCCACGAGCAATCTGGTCTAATAAAAGATGTCCCTGCCTAGAGCAGGGGAGTTGAACTAGATGATCTTTGAAGGTCCCTTCTAACCCAAACTGTTCTATGATTTCTGTTCCCAGACCACTAACCCCAGCCCAGTAGTCAGGGGCTCCAGACCAAAGAGATGTCTTTCAACTCTCCCTTCACTGTCTGAGTACAACCACACTGGTCACACAGTCAAACTGTCCCCCCAGCCAACACTTTTTGATTGAACCTGGATGTGGTGGCTCTGAAAGACATTGCTAAATTTGAGTCTGATAGTCTGGGGTGCAATGACAGGATCATGGTGTAGCTGAACCAGGTGGAGATGATGCTCAGGGAAGAGTTGCATGAATTTTCCCAAAACACCTCAAGATGAGTAGGGTTTGCACAGCCAAACCAGTAACATCAGCTGGGGGCTGAAGGCAGGACACCTGCCATCTCCTGTGACAGCCAGAAGTTTCCCATCTCACTGCCAAATGCAGAAAAACAGTCACCTGAGGCAGATTTATTTTTTTGCAGTTTCATCTCAGAGGAGAACAGGAACATTTTGTTTCCTCTGGGCATGTCTTGGCCCACAGAGCTGTGTGGCCTTGTAATTAATAACCTCCCTGGTGACAAGGCACCGAGTGGTGTATCCCCAGCTTTGCACTTTCCACTTCTCCTTCTGCAAACACTGATGGCTGCAGCACAGGAAACCTGCCTGCCAGGCATCACCAGCACTTGCTGCTCTCAGAGGAGAGGAAAGGTTCACCCTACTGACATGACCTGACTCACCTCCATCTATCTCCACCCCATATGACCAGCTCAGCCCTGGAGACTCCTGTTCCCTCTCCAGGAACAGCCTGAGGATGGGACACACTCCCCACCACCCTGCCGAGGTGATTGCCCATGAGGCAGCTCAGCTCCCAAAGACACATCAGACCCAGGTCTCCTTGGTCAACAACTAAGAGCCATGCTGGCTTTGTAGCTTTCACAAGGCATCCCCCAGCCCTTTGGAAAGCAGGATGAACTCTTTCATGGTGACCTCTGCACTATCCCGCTGGCATGGGCAGCGTTATTGCAACAGAACACAAAGGAAGAAAAGCTCTTGCTGCTCTCAGCTATCTCTAAATATAGTCATTTTGCAATGACTTCATTTTTCCCTCAGCCACTAACTTCAGCTTTAAGAGATAAAATGTCCTAGGGATGTTTAACCCTCCCAGCAATGCCCATCCGGAGAACAGAAACATCTACTTCTCCCTCTGTGGGAGTGCATCGCCTTGGCTTGGGATGTCCCCTGCAGCAGCTTTTCACCCATGGGCTGCAGGAAGGAAAGGGGGTCCCAGAGCAGAACCACCAGCCACTGGCACCGAGGTCCAGCACCAGAGCCTTCATTGGGCTGAGGTTTGCTGGAAGAACAGTGATGACAGTGGAAGAACAGTGGAAGAACAGTGATGGCTGGAAGAACAAGGTGCTCTGGGGTCACTCCCACCACCTCTGAGTGGTTAAATCTTTCCTCACTAGCACTCAGTCCAATGGGCCCTGAGGTCACCTGCACCATGAGGTTCACTCACCTGTGTGGAGCCCAGTCCTTTCCCATTGCTGGAACGGAGGACGAAGCCCTTTTCGCAGGTGATGGTGCAGGCCATGTGCCTCGGGCCATCAGAGGTGCAGTTGAGGGTGGCAGTGTGAGCAAGCAGTGGCCGTGTACAGCTTCCTGATCCCACACAGGCACCGTAGACACAGCTATGGAGGAGAAGAGGAAAGAGATCAGCAAGTGGGTCTCAGGGCTTCTGCATCAAGGAAGGGCTCTGTCTGTGTGGTAACTGTGTGGGATGCTCAGCAGGTCACAGATACCTGCAAAGATGAACATCTATCCCTCAGCCCCAGCTTCTTCCAGGCTTGAAGTCTCCTGATGATGATGCCAGGAGGGTACTTTTTCCCAGCTCTGCCTTGGCCAGAGCTTGGCCCAACCCCAGCCCACACCTTCCCACAGACCATTGCATCCTTCCAAGATGGTGAAAGAAGACATGGCTCAACAACACTCCTTCCAAAATCTGTGCTGTCTGGTGGGGCTACTTCAGCTCCTCTACCCCAGGTTGCACAGGCTGGATTGCAGAGAGCCTCATTCTGCCTGGCACCAAGGGGGCTGGGGGTGTGTGGTATAGGTGGACCAAGAGAACAAGAAGAAGGAGGTGATGGGGAGAGGGCAGGCAAACAGCACAAGCCTGTGTACGTTGACGCTGGGCTTTTTGGGATCAAGACTACCTCAACATGTACCTGTCCGACTCTAGAGACTCAGCTGGGGCCACCAAGCTGAGATGCAGCTCAAAGGAGGAATTACCCTCCCCTGAGCAGCACCTCAAGTTACAAGAGGTCCCAGGAAAGCTTGCAATGTGTCACCCATCTCTAGGAAATAAACAGCAACCCCCTCATCACAGCAGCTTCTCACCAAGGACCAGTCATTAGGCACCAATTAATTAACCATCACAGATAATCCCATAGTGAAGAGGAGAGCTGACCAGGGGACTATGGTTTCCATCAGTGAAACACAGCCAGCAGGTTAATTACCAGGGATGGAAAGGGGCCAAGATACAGGACTGACACAACAGCTCCCACAAGACCATGTTCTGGTTGTCTGGCAGTCAGGCTTTGTCTTACTAAGTGGGATCAGCACAAAACCCAACAGCAGCCCTCCTGAAGCTGCTGCAGCTTCAGGTGATCACCGTGGGGAGAAGGAAGAGGGGTGCACCTTTGCACGGGGCTGCCGGTAGTTTCTTGCACACTGTGCTTCACCCAGGAGAGGCAGAGCTCAACCTCTCCAGCCAAGGATGCACAGCTAGAAATCCCACAAAAGACACAACAAAATTTTTTAAACAAGAAAAAAAAAATAAAAATCAGTGCCGACATGGACATTCAGGGAACACAATGTGCTGTTGACTCTGGACAAGTCCACCGAGCCAAAGACATGGTGGAAACCTGCAGGCCACAGCCCTGAAAGAGCCGGTGGGCACTGGAGGGGACCACAAAGGAGAACAAGAAGAAAGGGGCTGTTTTTTCAATGCAGACCTGTTTATGAAGTGAGAAATGGTTTCAGGGCAGCTGCTGCAAATTCTTTCACTAGCTTATATTTCCATTTGCTTCCTTTTTAAAGAATTTGTTTTATGAGCACAGCGTTTGTCAGGTCATTAGCTTCTGAGGGCATCTGGTACCAATTGTAGCCCTCTCCTCTCCCCTCCCCTCCTGCAGCCACCTTCTCCAAGCCATTGCTTTGCTCCCCTGCCTATGCCCCTGGCGCACACACGCGCTCTCCCATCCCCAACTCCACCTCCCCACGAAGGAGCCACCATCCTAAACCTCCTCATGTGCATGTCTCTGCACACACATGAACTGAACTTCTCTTTCCAGCCTTGCTCTTGCTTCCCATCCCCTTCCTCACCGGTCACAAACACACAAGGAGCTGCAGTTGGTGCACAGTGTCCCTCCTACTAGGGTGCTTGATGCTGCATCAACACAGGGCAGCAAGAAAGTCCTTATGCCCAGGCACCTCAAGGCATGTGGAGATTGTCCAGCCAAGTCACAACCTACACATTGGGAAGCAACGTTGCCTAAAGAAGGGCAACAAAGCTGGTGAAGGTTCTGGAGCATAAGTCTGATGAGGTGCAGCTGAGGGAACTGGGGTTGTTTAACCTGGAGAAAAGGAGGCTGAGAAGAGACCTTTCCACTCTCTACCTGAAAGGAGGTGGGTGCCACTCTCTTCTCCCAAGCAACAAGCAATACAGCAAGAGGAAATGGCCTCAAGCTGCACCATGGGAGGTTTAGATTGGACATTAGGGAAAATTTCTTCACCCAAAGGGTTGTCAAGCATTGAAACAGGCTGCCCAGGGAAGTGATTATGTCACTGTCCCTGAAGATATTTAAAAGATGAGTAGATGTGGTGCTTACAGACATGGTTTGGTTGGGGGCTTGTCAGTGTTAGGTTTATGGTTGGACTCAAGGATCTTAAAGGTCTTTTCCAGCTAAAATGATTCTATGATTCTGTAAGCAGGGTGAGGAGATGAGTGATGGGTTCACCAAGCAGCTGTAGACTGCAGGGAAGCTGGGTGGCCATACAGGGACCTCAAGACATTCAACTTCATCTGCTCATGAAGTTACATTATGGAGTGTGCACTCATTGCAGCGCTGGTTCAGAGAGTGTGGTGGCACCACTGGACACATCCAGCCAGGTGAAGCGCTTGGTTGGAGCAGCTCTGCTGGTGATGGTGGAGCAACAGCACATTGTCTGGGCCAGCCTTGGCAGCTGGGACAACGCTCTTATTAAATACCAAGTAACAAAACACCGATCCTTTTCAGCACTTCTGGGCATATTTTGGTTTTCCACCAGTTTGGAAATATAACTGGCATTGCTGGTATAAAGTAGATGGAGAGATCAGCAAGTCTCTTACTGGATTATCATATACACAAAACGTTATAGAGATTATATATATAATAGAATTATATATAATAGATATAAGATTATACACATAATCTATATACATATATAGAGATTATATGTATAATATTATATATTATACATAAGGGATTGATAATTATATGTCATAGTATCAAAATCTTTCTTTTTATATGCACCACACACACTCTCAGACACATTTTATATGAGCATATAGGTATATTTTAGTAATAATTAGCTTTTTCTTTGCCTCAAAGGATGCTGAACCTATCACCATTCTGTCTGTGACTAACAACGCCTGTATCTCACAAATACCCAC